>NC_067138.1:22828591-23128591 GCF_903995435.1 Acomys russatus
GGAATCAAAGTGAAGACCCAGAAGTAAACCCACACACCTATGGCCACTTGATATTTTACAAAGAAGCCAAAACTGCACAGTGTACAGCATTTTCATAGTCCAATAAATGTGGACTAACTAGATGTCTGTATGTATAACAATGCAAATAGATTCATCCTGCACAAAACTCAAGTCCAAGTGGATCAAAGACCTCAATATAGAACTGGATACACTACATCTGATAGAAGAGAAAGTATGGAATAACATGAATGCATTGGAACAGGAGACAACTTCCTGAACAGAACACCAATAGCTCAGGCACTAAGATCAACAATCAATAATAAATGGGACCTCATAGAACTGAAATGCTTCTGTAAGGCAAAGGGCACAGTCAATAGTACAAAACAGCAGCCTACAGAATGGGACAAGATCTTCATCAACCCTATATCCAACAGAGGGCTGACATCCAGAATATATAAAGATGTCAAGAAACTAGACACCAACAAACCAATAATCCAATTTTAAAAATGGGGTAGATATCTAAACAGGGAATAATCAACAGAGTAATCTCTAATAGCCAAGAAGCACTTAAGAAAAGTCCTACATCCTTAGCCATCAGTGAAATGCAAATCAAAATAACTGTGAGATTCCATCTTACACCCATCAAAATGACCAAGATGCTCAATCATGCAACAAGGATATTTGCTCAACTATGTTCATAGCAGCTTTATTCATGATAACCAGAAACTGGAAAAAACCTAGATGTCCCTCAACTGAAGAATGGATAAAGAAAATGTTGTGCCTTTACACAATGGAATTTAACTCAGTTATTAAAAGCAAAGACATCATAAAATTTCCTGGCAAATGGATAGAACTAGAAAAGATCATCCTAAGAGAGGTAACCCAGACCCAGAAAGATAAACACAGTATTTACTCACTTATAAGTGGATATTAGCCATAAAGTACAGGGTAACCATACTAAAATCCACAGACCCAGAGAAGCTAAGTAACAAGGAGGGACCAAAGTGGGGAAGGGGGAGGGGGTTTTTGACCCTCACTGAGAAGGAGAAATAAAATAGACATTGGTGTTGGATGGATGGAGGTAACCGGGCAGGGTTAGAAGAACAGGAGAGATAAGTGAGGGAATAAGAGGAAGAGAGTATGAAAAGAGAGAACTAGAATGGGGGGGGTATCTCTAGGATGAGCTAGAAACCTAGGACAATGGAAACTCTGAGGAATCTATGAGGGTGGCCTGAGCTAAGACTCCTAGCAGTGGGGGATATGGAACCTAAACCAACCATCTCCTGTAACCAGAAACAACTTCTATTGGAGCGACTGGGACACCAACCCAGCCAGGAAACCTTAGACCCACAACTTCTTCTGCCAACAAGATATGCCGGGTAAAGATGGAGCAGAAACTGAGGGAATGGCCAACCAATGACTGGCCCAGCTTGAGACCCATGTGATGAGAGGAAGCCAATCCTGACACTATTAACCATATTCTGCTATAGTTGCAGACAGTCACTTAGCATTACTGTCATTTGAGAGGCTTCACCCAGCAACTGATGAAAAAACAGATACAGAGCCCCACAGCCAATCATTAGGTGGAGTTTGAGGAGTTCCATAGAAGAGACAGAAGAAAGATTGAAGGAGCCAGAGAGGTCAAGGACACCACAAGAAAACATACAGAATCAACTAGCCTGGGTACACAGAGGTTGATCCACCAAAAAGAAACAATATATAGGATGGGCCTAGGCCCTCTGCGCGCACACATACACACACACACACACACACACACACACACACACACACACACACATATATATATATGCATATACATACCAGTTATACTACTCCTGGGCATATACCCAAAAGATGCTCCACCGTACCACAAATGTTGTTGTTGTTGTTGTTGTTGTTGTTGTTGTTATATTGTTAATAGAAGTGAAACAAGCCAGGCATAGAGGCATACAATTCAAAACACTCAAGAGGCTGAAGCAGGAGGATTCCAAGATCACAGACTATCTGAGCTACAAAGTAAGTTCAAGATCAGCCTGGTCAAATCAATAGGCTCTGTGAAAATAAGAAATAAAAGACTAACCTGGGCCAAGGCGGGCTCACAGAGACTGAACCACCAACAAAAGAGCATGCATAGACTGGTCCTAGGCCACTCACTACATATGTAGCAGATAAGCAGCATGGTCTTCATGTAGATCCTTCCCCAACAACTGGAGCTGGGCCCTCCCTGACTCTAATAACTGGCTCCCTTTGGATCCCCTTCACTTAACTGGGCTCCTTTGCCTGGCCTCGGTGGGAAAGGATGTGCTTGTCCTTTAGGGACTTAATATGCCAGGGCTGATTGGTTCCTATGGGTGACCTCCCCCTTCTCTGGGAAGAAGGGAAAATGGAGTGAGGTGTGTGTTAGAGGGGGACTGGGGAGGAGAGGAGGGCGATCTGCAATCAGGATGTAAGGTGGATAAATAAATAAAATGCTTATAAAAGAAAAGAAATAAAATAGGTCTAGGGTTATAGCTCACTCGTGAGACAGTTTACTAGCACATGTGAGGCCTTGGGTTCATTAACCAAGACTGTCAAAAACAAGTCAGTATTAGTCACAAGTGCCAGGCACAGAAGTTTTTCATTAATAACCTCATTTAGTCTGCACAATATATGTTTCAAATGAGGAAATGTGCTTAGAAAGGTGCCATAGACTTCCATTTCCAGGAAGTCAACAAGTCATGTGTCTTCACCATTGAAAATAACTTAGGCTCCTGGACAAGACAGAACTTTTCTTGACAGAGTCTCTTCTGCCTCTGCCTCTTTACTGCTCAGACTACACATATTTACCAAAACAGGAAGCTCCTGGTTGTTTAAAATAATCATAAACCAATAGACAAAAAAAGTAAAGAAACCTTAGACCAGGCCTTGAATGAATACAGAAATCTAGAAAGGTGTGCGGCCAGACCTGATTTCACAGCATTGTAAGAAATGGAGCCAGAGAACAAAGTACAAATCTTTTGATTTGGTTTTGGTTTTGGTTTTTTGAGACAGGGTTTCTCTGTGTAGCCTTGGCTGTCCTGGACTCACTTTATAGACCACGCTGACCTTCAACTCACAGAGATCCGCCTGCCTCTGCCTCCCAGAGTGCTGGAATTACAGGTGTGCGCCACCACACCTTGCTAAGCTGTGAAGTCTTAATGAGTTCACTTCTGCCTGAATTTAGGGATTCCTGAAGGTTGTACTTTTAATATAAAAGTAGATTGAACAAAGGTAGATTGGGTTATTTTACACTTTTATTACTTTACACACACACAAACACACATGCACACACACTACATACACACTCACAAACACATTCAAATAATCACATACAGTCAGACACTCTTACTCACTCACACACATACTCTTATTCTCTCTCTCTTTTCTCTCTCTCTCTCTCTCTCTCTCTCTCTCTCTCTCTCACACACACACACACACACACACACACACACACACACACACACACACACACTCTCTCTCTCTCTCTCTTATATTATTTCTAATTGACCAGGAGGAAAACTGACCATTTCCAATGTGGACAAGAGCAGTGTGGCAAAGAATTGCTACTAAAAATTTGGAAGGACACCACAGTTCTCATTCAGGTTTGTGGCCCAAATTCAGACTTCTTAAATGGCCTGATAAACTAGTCAATAGTGTAGTCCAGATTTGTTCCAAGCTGGTAATACCTCCAAACATTCAGTAGAAAGCTTCTTAAAAGATTTGACCAAACCCTGACTCAGGATAAAGGTAGAGCCTACAAACTTCCAGAAGGGAGAGAAGGAATGAGGGCACGCATGAGCTAGAGCTGGAAGACAGTGGGGAAATGTCTTCAGAATTTTGAGGAAAAATCACCCTCCCCCCAAAAAAATCTATACTCAGCAAAATTATTGATGAAAGATATAGGCATTGTCATAAAAATGAATTCCTAATAACTTACCTTTTCCTGGAAATTCCTAGTGATAGTAAATCAAGAGCTATGTACCATTTAAAAATATGTAAAAACATGCTTGGATATGAACTGTCTCCCCAAAAGTCTCATCTGTTAGAGGTATTGTCCCCAGCTGCTGGCACTGTTTTGGAAGGCAATGAAACTCCAGGAGTGGGATGTATGTCAGCCAGGGAGGTCTCAAAGCTGTTATGTCCCTAGACCCTTCCCAGTCCCCTGCCCTCCATGCGTTGAAAAAGCTTAAACCCCATCAGGCACTTTTTGGCCATGATGCTCTGCCCTTCCGTGGGCTCAGAATCAACAGAAGCGAAGCTAAGGATGACAGCTCTGAAATCATGAGCCCCAATAACTCCTTGCTCCTTTGACTGTGTCGGTATTTAGTTACAAGGATAACAAAAGTAGCACAAGGGAGACTCCAACATGACAGACTGGCCCGGAGAAAAGTCTCAAGGTACTAGCAAAAGAAAAGGTCTCAGATAACAGATTTCTCACTGGCATGCAGACGTATTAACTTGGAGGAGAAGGAAGAGATCTGAGGCTTCAGATGAGCTTGAAGATACATGTGAAATACACATAAATATGCTCAAGGCAATTATTACTTGTCCGGACTTGAGGATGAACTCACAATAAAAGTATAGGAAAATAAGTAAGCCACAAACTGTATTTAAACTGGCAAAAAAAAAAAAAAAAAGTGGGGGTGGTGGTCTCAGTTTTAAAAGGCTATCCTGGAATGCCACATGACTTAGTTCTAAATAAAACAAAGTCAAATAGTATCAGACATAAATACAGCAGGATAGGAAGGAGCCAGATGCAAGTGAGATGGGAGTTTAAGACTGGTCTTCCTCCTCCTCCATAGAAGGAAGTCAGATAATCTCTAAGCGATTCCCCCCCCCCCCAAATAAAGAAAAATCCACCTAAATATATTAGTTAAAATAAGAAAGTACGGTCAACATTAGCTGGGCTGCCTTGTCTGGCCTTAGTGAGAGAGGATGTGCCCACCTAGCCATGCTGCAACTTGATGCTTGATATGCCAGGGTGGGTTGATACCCATCGGGGTGGGAGGGTTCTCTTCTCTAAGTAAAAGGAGATGGGGAAATGGGGGGAGGGGTGTGAGGGAGAGACTGGGAGGAGAGGAGGGAGGGATGCTGCCATCAGGCTGTAAAGTGAATAAGAAAGAGAGAGAGACAGAGACAGAGACAGAGAGACACAGAGAGAGAGACACAGAGAGAGAGACAGAAACAGAGACAGAAAGATCCATGAGATGACTCAGTAGGTAAGAATGCTTGCCAACAAATCTGACACCTGAATTCAATCCCCAGAGCTCACATAGTGAAGGGAGAGAACTAACTCCCACAAATTGTCCTCTGATTGATATATGTTCACTATGCCATGAATATGTGTGCATACCTGCATGTGCACAGAAACACAAACACAAAAAAAAACTATGGTATACAAATGTAAATATTTAAAGAAATAAGTAGAAAGGTTAAAAAATTATTGGACTAATGAAAGAATATAGAAAGTAACCCAGGATTGAATGAAGCATGCGATTCTTCATATATTAAATAAACTTTCATTTGAGGAGAGAGTTAATAAACATATTTTAATGTATGTTTAAGCACAAGGATTAAGAGAAAGAGAGGCACAGAGAATAATATAAGAAACACCTGAGAGTGTCAATATGGGCTTCTTAAAGAAGAGTCATAGAAAACAAGACCAATTTTATTTTTTAATTAGGAAATGCAAATATAAAAGCACATGCTACTTATAAAGGAAAAACTATTTCAGAAGTAAAGTTATAATTGCTCACTTTCTGTTTTTGAGACAGGGTTTTGCCCAAGTTGACCTCAAAGTTACAACCCTCTCAATTCTTTTTCCCTAATATTGGAATTAGCACATGTGCCACCATACTGACTTTTCTTTTGTCATCAGTCATATTTATAAGACAAGGCTCAGATGAGATAGGCTTGGTTCTATGAGGAAGAAATATATTCCCCCAGCAGCAAGCACTCAGGGGTGGTCAGCAGTTTAGAGGGTGCAGTGTTCTTTTCATCTCTAACAGTAGAATAGGTATGAACCAAAATGCCCAGCACAGCTGGGGGAGATGGGGGGTGACAAAGACTCTGGGCAGAGAGAAGCTATTTCTCAGAACACGACAAGAAGAACTGGATCAGCAAGTCTTATCTAGTGACCCATGTGAATTTTTCTGTGTAGCCCTGGCTGCCCTGGAACTCACTCTGTAGACCATGCTAGCCTTGAACTCACAGATATCTCCTGCCTCTGCTTTCTTGAGTGCTGGAATTGCAGGTGTGCACCACCATGCCTGGCTCCATGTGGATTCCTGATACCAGGAAACTTTCCCATTTGGTTAGGAGTTCTGTTAGCCCCCTGTGGCCAGATTTTTCACTGGTATCAATCCATCAAATAGCATTACCCCCTTGACAACCAAGCAACAACCAACCTCTTGGGTATTTGGGGAGGAAAGCACCACAGCAAAAATATAGATACACGTCAAAATTCATTTATTATATTCAGTGTCTAGCCTTTACAAAGCCCAGTTTAGTAAGAACAGTCGACAAGTTAATACTAAGAACTAGATATTTATATTATCTTATTTATCCTTGCTGTCACACAGCAAAAGTATTAAGAATACTTTTTCAAAGGCAAAAGAAGGACACACACACACCAATCCACCAACTTCAGAGTACCCAGTTTCTTTACTACCCATATACAGATTCAGAATGCAATAATCTTGATGAAATTCATGCAAATTCTTATCCATGATTACTCTCACATTTCAGCAATACTGTATGCATTTTATGCCTCAGGTTCTTTAAGTAGGTATCTTAATATTTATAGGCTATTTTCACATTTAATATTTTTAAACTAAGCCACAAAATGTATGGAGGAATTATTTATGTTCAAAGCACTCTGCAGGGTACTGTGTGTGAAGAACAGAGATCTTATATTCATGTCAATTCTTGCTTCCACTATAAATAGAACATTCATTTAAGAAATTCTTAGTAAAATACTCCCCATACCCACACTACTATAAAGTAATTTTATAATTCTGATTACATAAAGTTTTATTTTTCAAATGATTTTTTTTTAGCAAGCGTTTAAGTTTCTTAGGGACCCTGTAATAAAGTACTACCAATTGAAGGCCTTAAAACAACAGAATGCATCATCTCGTGCTTCTGGAGCTAGGATCTAAAACCAAGCATCAGTAGGACCATGTTCCATCTGACATATCCAAGAGAACCCTTGTCCCTTCCTATCTGGTCATTTTTAAGCTGTCTTTGGGGCTCCTTGACTCGCAGTTGCATATCTCTGATCTCTGCCATCACATAGCATGTCTCTACTTCACATGACCAGGTTCTCATAAGAACATTAGTTTTGTTGTACTCACTAGGTTTTTTGTTTGTTTGTTTGTCAACTTGGTGTAAACTAGAGATACCTAGGAAGACTCTTCATCTGAAGAATGCCCTTCATTAGATTGGCCCAGATGTCTGCAGGGTTATTGTCTCAATGGCCAACTTGTGTAGGAGTGCCCAGCCCGCTGTGGACAGTGCCATCTCTAAGCAGGTGTCCTGGGTTGCATAAAAAAGCTAGCTGAGCATTTCGCTAGTGTGCAGCCTTCCACTGTGAGTCCCACATGGAGTTCCTGAGCTGACTTCTCTCAGTAATGGACTGTGATCTCTAAGTATAAGCAGAAATAAATCCTCTCCTCCCTGGACTGGTTTTGGTCAGAGTGTTTTATCACAGAACTAGAAAGAAAACACTAGTCGTAGGAGATCATGCGCCCTACTCCAGTATATCACCTAACTAAGTGCATTCGCAATGGCCCTATCTCCCTCAGCAGACAGTCATGTTCTGAGGTATGCATGCATACGAGTCAAGCTATAACACCCACAACAAAAATTGTAATAGACTATTAGAAGGGGTAGGCTAGTTTATCTATAGCTTAACTTTTTAAATAACAAAATTGTAATTCAAATTTTAATGTGCTATTAACATAAATGTGTTTCTTTTACTTGAAGTTGTATATTACCTCAGCTCTTGTTGATTATCTGGGGCTGGTGCATCATAAAAAGTATTTACACCTAAGTTCCACTGGATACAAACTAATTTATTAAATCAGAATTCCATGCAAATGTTAATTAAGTATGTTGTAGATTAAGCAGGGTAATTATATAGTGATTGTATTTAATGGGATATTTTCATGAATCAGAATCAGAATATTGCATAATAAGCCCGAAAACAGCTTCACTGAATACCTAATGCATTTCACAAAACACACTGTACCAAGAACTGCTAGGGCAGGTGAAAAATCTCATGCAAATAAGCTCGAAGTGCACTGAAGGCAGATTCTAATTAACTCCTCACTTCTAACCCCTGAGCCTGTATCACAATGATGACCTGTAGGCCTGTGTCCTCTTTCCCTAGTGGATGCCCTGTGGGGACCTCTGCACAGAACAGCTATCCTTACTGTGCCAGCCTGGCGCAGGTGAAGCATGCATATCCAATGACAGCTGAAGACATTCTAGCATGTGGCTGTTATAATTAGCCTTATGATTTAATTATGAATTAAACTAAGAGGCAAACTTCATGACCTAGTAATGTAGCAATGAAATGGTGGGCTCTCGGCTTCAAACTGACTCAAAAGGAAATGCTTCCCCAATCTGGAAGATTTCAAAAATTAACAGCCTTGTGTCAGAGCGGGCTGGCAGACAAGTGTGCGTACTCGGAAAATACATTAGCAACAACCAAACGACTGATGTGAGGATTAATTACTTCTTGGTCCGTGTATTTCCCCTCAAATGCCATATGGTAAAAATTCCATCCCCAAGCTCATATGCAAACAGTGAATATTTGGCCATAGGGAGGAAACTGGGGTTGGATAAAAGAAGGGCCCTGGGATGGCTTTAATGGCTTTGTAAGAAGTCTGGGTCAGCAGGCTTGCTATCTCATCACATGATTGCCTCTAGCATGTTTTGATGTAACAAAAAGGCTGTCACTGTACACCAGCACCCTTCTCTTAGACTTCTCAGCTTCCAGACTGTGGTCTCAACAGGCCTTTTTCAATCACGTAGTCGGTTGCATTACAACAACAAATAACATCAAGTCGGTTACTGAATTTCCATTATAGTTACACTTCTTCAGAGGCACAAATGGATGCTAGAGCTCTTCCATCATCTGAAGCTGTTTTCGATACATTAAAGAAGACTATCTGATGTCTGCTAAACAGAAGCTATGTTGTTAGATGCGCTGCTATGCATCTATCTGTCTCCAGAAACACTGGCCTAAAAGCATCCATTTGGTGCTCTGTGCTATGGAAATAGTCAGTATATTGGCTTTGTATCATGATCAGAAATGCCATAAAAGAATTACTGTTTGATGTGCCACTTCATGTACCACAGGCTCTCATAAGAGATGCCAAGGACACCCTAAAACAGACAAGGCTGCTCTCACAAGGAGTATCTAAGAATCACTTATTGATGAGATGAACTCTGATTAGAATCTACTGCCTCCAAACTAATTCTGTACTGAGAATTAGAGATCACTCTCATGGCCTTTTGTTAGAACGTCAAACACAAACACTAGCCTGCCTATTCGTTTGTATTTATTATCTCTAGTCAGGGTGCTTCCATAGAGAAGATTCTTTGCATAACCATCAACATTTCAGCCACAAATCTTAGGGCACCCGCCACTTTGTGAAGACTAGTTGACTATTTTAGAAGCACTTAAAATATCTCCAGCAAAGGTGTCGTCTGTCTTGTGACTGGCTATACAGCTCGCATGCACTGGCATTCCCCTTCCCTCTGGTACTGAAGAGAGTTCTCGCTTTTCTTATGTCAGTCCCCTAAGTCTGCCTCCCTCCTGGGTTCTGCCTCCCTATACCAATTCCTGGGTAGAATAATGGAGAACAGAGAGGTGAGGGAAATGAATCAGGAGCAGAGGACCTTTAGATGGGGCGTGGGAGGTTTACAAGGAGCCATGCAGAGTGGAGGCACGAGCAAGAAATTGAACAGAAATACAAAGGGAAAATACTTCAAAATTCATTGTTGAAAAACATACAGTTTTCATCATGTTCGAAGAAAATTTTTTGAAAACTTAAAATTCTTAGGCTATATTGTTTGAAATACATCATGATTTTGAGATAAACTAGCGACATCCCATTCCTTTTAACATTAAAATCTACAATCAAGCTGGAGGGTGTAGGTCAGTGGTAGAACACTTGCCTAGCACGCACATGGCTCTGGTTTCAGTCCCAAGTAAAAGGGAAGAAAAAAACCATAGTGAGCATTTGCTCTGACTTCCTTGTGACTAGAAACTATTGATTGCTGTTGTTGTGTTTAAGAAGGCAGAGCCGAAAGTGGCCTGTTTTGCCAAGGGAGACCCCCAGATAACGTGGCTCCCTGGTCTCCTATGTAATCTACAGACATATCACTGAGACTTCACCAGTAAGAATCACTTTTTATACATGCTCTGTCATTGGCCAGAAAACCCTAGGGAATATATGAACTTGCTGTTGAATTTTTCAATTTCAAAATAGAGAAATAATATGGAAGGTATGAAACTGAGAGGTGAGAAAAGAGAGAGAAATAGGTGATCTATATTTCTCTCTCTCTTCTCTCTCTCTCTCTCTCTCTCTCTCTCTCTCTCTCTCTCTCTCTCTCTCTCTCTCTCTGCGTGTGTGTGTGTCCATCTCTCTTTGTCACTGTTTATATGTGTATGTGGCTGGGTATGTGTGTTCACATGTACACACATGTGCACACACATGATTGTGCATCTGTATGAAAGCTAGATGTGAATCAGTATCTTAATCACGTTCTGCCTCTTTATGGCCACTGCTTTGTTTACAGGCCAGGACATCTTACTAATTTATCCCACTTTGCCTAGACTGGATGGCCAGTGAGCATCTCTGCCACATTTGAATTGCAGGCCCTCACTGCAATGATCAGCTTTTATGTGGGTTCTGAGGACCAAACACAGATCCCTAGGCATCTCCGCAGACCCTGATTCTCTTTGTTGGATTTGGTTCTCAGATCCCTGGGTTGACATCCTATTATTTCAGACTCTGGGTAAGCATTTGCTTGGTGTTGTCTGCTTGGATTTTACTCAAATGACATGTTCGTAACTCTTAAATGTACTTAAACTGCATCTTGCCTTCATTAAGATTCTGAAGCCATACTTGCCTAATTTCAGGACAATGTATATTCATGTTTCTAAAATTGCACCCCAAATGGATTCATACTCACTTTCTTTCTTACATTTCTGTGTCTTTTTAGTAAGACTTGATCATAAGCAATGGGAGAACTGCAGATATTGCCTGCTGTAGCTGGCTGACCTTGCAAGGAAATGAGTTACCACCATTTTGTGAATTCCTATTTTACTTGCCTGGTTGTCCAAGAACTGTAGCACTTAGGATACACTTACTTGATTTTTCAATGTGAGGATTTATATAACTTCAGGTAGGTGTGCAGTTATACTTACTGTTTCCTGTAGATACAGCCCTCGGAAGGTAAAGTGTCCTCTAGGAGATCCATGTTCTGTCTTCTCTACTGTGTTTGGCTTTATTATACATTCCTTTTTAAAAATAAACAGACATACAAGTAACATTTTATGGAATCATTGGTTCACATTTAGGAATGTATATATACACGTATGTACAGACACATATGCATGCTGGAGCAATTAATGAAAAAAAGAGATAATGGATTTGAAGGGAGAGAGGGGTATGTGGGAGGGCTCGTGCCGTGGAAGCTTTGGTTTATATGTAAACAGGTTTTTGTTTTAATCCCAGGTGCGTGATATGGGGGGGCTGCTCCAGTTTGTCCACAGCTGATAATTGCCTCCTGAGAGGACATGTGATGGAGTGTGGTCTTTGTCAGTGGGATAAAAGCCAGACCCAAAGAAAAACTGGGGGCTGGTACATCCCCCC
Source organism: Acomys russatus (assembly GCF_903995435.1). NCBI lineage: Eukaryota > Metazoa > Chordata > Mammalia > Rodentia > Muridae > Acomys > Acomys russatus. Next base: position 22,840,501 of record NC_067138.1, read on the forward strand.
TGCTGCTCCTGGTTGCTGTTGCTGCAGTGGGAAGGGAAGTCAGAGATGTCTTGAAACAAAGATTGGACTTGCCCCATGGTGCCTGAGGACCCTGAGCAGCAGGAAGTAGATAAGGAAAATTACATCCCTCTCCTCACTAACCTTCTTTTTCTCCTACCTGGTGTTGGGGTGTTGGGAGGGACTGGGGTGAAATAAAGAGAAAGACATTTAAGGAACCCAAAATAAAAATGGTGTTTTAAAGGCACACAACAGGCTTGGAAGGAGAAAAGGGAAAAATGTTGTAACTCCAATCTCCAAAATAAACAACAAGGAAAGAATCAATTCAGAAGTGAGTTGCTGTATAACAGGCATAAAGTTTCTGTTGTACAAAATAAAGTCCCAGATACCGACTATGCAGCATCACACAATACTGAATTGTTAACTTAATTCCCTTTACGCCATGCTGGAGATCAGATCTAAGGCTTTATGTGTGCTGGGTAAGAAAACACAAATATGGGCTGGAGAGATGGCTCAGTGGTTAAGAGCGCCGCCTGCTCTTCCAAAGGTCCTGAGTTCAATTCCCAGCAACCACATGGTGGCTCATAACCATCTGTAATGTGATACGGCGCCCTCTTCTGGCTTGCAGGAGTACATGCAAGGAGAGCACTGTATACATAATAATAAATAAATAAATCTAAAAAAAAAAAAAAGAAAACACAAATATGAAAATATACTTCATATGCCCACAGCCTGTATATGAGAAGTAACTTTTATAGGATTGGTCTCATATTACATGTTTTTTCTACAAAAACAAAATAAAAATAAAAAGATAGACTTTTTAGAGGAGTAGAAAAACTTGAAGGGAATATCACACAGAATCCATATGGTAATAACATTTTTTAAAATGGTGGGGGCAACAGCAGACAATTCTTTGTACTGGGGGAGATATTAATCTAATCAAAGCACACTGGAGTCTCTGTGATTGTAAGTAATCATTAGATGGTCACTCTGATTTTTTCTCATAGTCAAACTACTAGATATCTTAACTGGGTAATTTATTATTTTCTATTGACAACTGTTGACAAAGGAACAACTTAGAAACACTGCTCCAATCAACATCTCTATAAATGGAGAAAAGAATCATTCAAATACAGGCTTTAGTGAGATAAAATATTCCTCCTTAGCACTCTGAGGTAGTGCAGATTTTCATCTTAACCTAAACCAGACTAATATAACTATTGAATATATTTTTATTCTATGTCAATAGTCAAATAGCCAGAGGCAGATCCATATCCCAGAAGAATTTGTGTACTTAATAAATACTTATTGGACAACTTCTGTGTAATTGATACTGCCTTCTATCAAGGAAAGCTACAAGCAAAATTGCTAAGACTGAGCTTTGCTCAATCCCTTGTCTTCTGGCAACTTCTCTATCCCGTATGCATTGCTGCCCCTCACTGCCTAGGAAGCCAAATCACTACCACCTGACAATCTCCATCACCCTCTGCTGCGTAAAGCATCCAGACCCCATCTAGTTTTCCAGATGATCACCAATATTTGTCTCCCCACTTTCTGTCAAAACTGTCCTCTCCAGTGTACCCCAGAAAGTAAATGTTCTCGTTTACCTGTCTGTTGCACATGGTATAGGTAGCTCAGACATACCTCAGTATAAAAGCTTATCAAGGAATTAGGAAGATGGCTCAATGCTTGCCTCACTAACAAGAGAGCCTGAATTCTATCTCTAGTACCAATATATAAGCCAAGTGTAGTGCTCTGTGCTTGTAATCCGGGTCTCAGCCCTAGGAAGGCAGGGAGAGGAGGTTCCCTGAGGAGTGCTGGCTGGCCAGTTTTCCTGATGGGATGTATACTGTCCTCTGACCGCCCCCCCCACACACACACACACACTTTAACCTTCTACACAGAGTGTAACCTTCTAGCGTGGAAGTTTTTTTTAAGATTTTTTTTTTTTTAATAACCACAGGAAAGAATTCCTATTAACTCAAGAAGCTAAGCATCTTCTACACTTTAGCACATCACTCCATGTCTTCCACTGTGTGCAAAGCATACTCTTGCCGTAGCTTACAGCCATCTTTTTTTTTCTGTCCTCCTTTGGTGCCAGCTGAGAGCTTAAATCTCGCCATTCCACCAATGGCTGGACACATGACCGCAGTCACTGTTTAGGCCCCAGGTCACTTACAGACCTAAACAAGACATCTCTATTCTGGCAGCGAGCCACACAGTCATGTGCGGAATTGCATTCCAAGAAGTTTATTCCGTTTATGTTTATTCACGTACAGCTACAAATGCGCACGCTTGCGCATTTTCGCCCTTTAACTGCTCCTTCTATCTTACCTGCCTTGGCGGGGAACTGACCGTACAAAGTCTAAGTGAAATTGCATTAGCATGGTGGTGTGTTCAGACGCCACCTAGAGATCTCAAAGGTTTCCTGGGAAACACAAGAGGAGCCAAGATGTGTAACAGGCTACTCTCCTTTTTCTCTCCTATTTTCAGCGTGGGCATCTGAGCAGCTGCTACCTCAGCAGATAACCTAACCTACATAACTATTCTGAAACACGACAGAAAACGTCTCCTGGAGCTGCCCTTTGTGAAAGGTCCATGGTTTACACATTTGTACTCTGAGAATTTCAACAGTGGATCTTGTGGTCATAACACTTGAACACATAAACTTTTTAAGTAAATCACACTTTTTAGTAGTCTGCCAGCGTCCCTGTGAATTCTAGGTGCATCAGAATGCTACCTGCACAGCAAAGCCTGCCCAGTAATTACCAGATAATTAGTTAATTGCTATGGAACTCTGTAACCATTTGGGTTATTTTTTTAAACACATAATAGTCAAATGATTTGAGTGTGTTTCCTGTCCCATTAGTGGTGAAGTTGAGAATGAAAGCCAAGTCCTTAGGCCTTTTGAACTGACTGGAATTATTAAACACACAAACGTACTACAATAAAACAGGCTCCATTGCCTAGTTACTATAGCTGTTAGCATTTCTTACCAAACATTTCATCCTTTCTCCTCTATTTTCCTCATTGCAGAATTTTAAGCAAAACACAACCACATCATTGTACCACCAAACAATTCAGCATACTTTTCTAATAATGCTGTCCCTAGATTTCTTACATGTATGTGTGGTAGATTGGCCATCTCCAACTAGTGATCAAATATCTCAAACACTTAGCCAAAACTTCTATTTTTAAAAAAATCTGGAACAGTGAGCTATAGGCATGCATTCTTTGCTGCCTTTGCCTTCTCCCAAGCCTGCCTGAAAATGTTATACTCCACCCAGAACATATATAAGAACTGCTTTGAGGAAGAATTCAATGAGGAAAGGGTGATTTTAGGGCTAGTCCCAGTTAGCCACCACAGAAGATCCTATGGGATCAAATGTTTCTTCAACCCTAGGCCTCATACCACCAGTTTCCCCTCTGCCGACTTCTGAGCAAATCAAACCCTCAAGAAAATCTAGATGAGACACCCCTCTCTCTGCCTGCCACCCCGTGTCCTATTAATGATATGTTCTGGAACACACTTTGGGGCTGGTGTCATTATCATAGCTTGAGTACAGATGGCAAGAAAGTTGAGGTTTATTTGAGACTTCCTATTCTAAACAAAAAGTATCATATTCCTAACACATCTCTTGAGGCCATAATCAAGCTGGTTCCCAAGAAACCAAAGATCATGACCAGAGGACCCAGGCCTCAAGAAAACTGCAAAAGCCGGAAGCAGCAGGAGGGTAGTATAGTGGAAGTTGTAACATCAGCTCCCAATACGTAGGAGGACCACCACAAGTTAGAGCTAGCCTGGTCTACATAGAAATCCTAGGCCAGCTAGAGTTACTACATAGTAAAGTCTTACAAAATAAAGGAAGGAAGGAAGGAAGAGTGAGTGTACTTTCTGCTTTCCTAATTTGAAACTGTTTCCCCACTCCCCCCTCAAAAAAAATCTATGAAAGAAGGTACAGCAAAACAAATCCATTAAAACACAATCATTTCTGCTGGGTGGCACATGCCTGTAATCCTAGCACTCAGGGAGGCAAAGTCAGGCAGATCTCTGCGAGTTGGAGTCCAGCCTGGTCTACAAAGTGAATCCAGGACAGCTAAGGCTACACAGAGAAACTCTGTCTCCAAAAAACCAAAACAAACAAAACAAAGCAAACAAAAACAAAATTTCCTAGATAGCTAAGCATTTAACAAGCCCAACACAAGGCCATCAGGAGATGCCAAAGACCTTAGGATTCAGCAGGGTGTTATTAGATGGGTGCTGATGTGTGTAGACTCTCCATTGTACTGGTAGGGACAGGACGGGAGACTTCTAAAGACAGATGGGTTTTTTGTTTGTTTGTTTTTTAACCATTATAGGGAACACAGAATGTTTTTCTTTGCTTCTTCCTTTCCCTTCAGATCAGAATAAGAGCTTGTCATTGTCTACAGCAGCATATTTAGGGGCAGCGTATGTAGTATTGTAGTATTGCACAGTTTCTATTTCTTGTTCTTGTACAGTTTGTCATGATCCTTCTTATTTAGAACATAGCATATTTTCTGCCACTCCTGACAACCAGCCCAGGGATAACCCCACCCACAATGGGCTGGGATCTCCCACATCAATCACTAGATAAGAAAATTCCTTACAGGCTATCTTCAGCCCTATCTTATGGAGGCATTTTCTCAGTTGAAGTCCCCTCCCCCTAGGTGACCCCTGCTTGTGTGAAGTTGACATAATACTATCCTGCACATGGGGGGAGGAGAGAACCAACTCCTATAAGTTGTTCTCTGATTTCAACACACACACACACACACACACACACACACACACACCATGGCATATAAGTGTCCAAATACATACATAAAATATGAATGTCAAAACTATTCTTTGTATAATAAAAATATGTCCTTCCCACCTCACAGAAAAGTGTACGGGGTCGGGGAGGTGCTCAGTCTGTAAAGTGCTTGCTGAAAAGCATCAGGACCTTAACATGAGTCCCCAGCACCCATATAACAATCCAGGCGTGGGGTGCACACCTGTAATCCTAGTACCCCAGAATGTGAAGACAAAATCTCTGCTCAGTTAGTCTAGCTCCAGGTCCCATGAGGGACCTTATCTCAAGACCCAGGAAGAACAACTAAGGAAGGCACACGGCATTGGCCTGTGGCCTTACACATGTAAGCATATTCACACACACACAGGGGGGGGGAGGGGGAGGAGAGAGAGGAGGGGAGAGAGAGAGTAAAAACCTGAATAAACCTAGAATCACTTGATTCTAATAACTCACTTTTATCCCACGAGATCACCTAGCTAAGCAGTGCGTTGTCATCGGCTTCACTCTACGTTAACACCTCTGATGTAATGGTCATTGTGAAAATAGCTCTCTAAGCTGTATATCTGAAACTTGAAAGTGAATCAAACCATTTGAACCCCTGAACCTTCACTTTGGTGTACAGAGGGGTCTGAGGAATGACCTTTGACATCAGAGTGCCAAGGCCATCAGAGCATACTAATGTCACCATTGTCCCCACATGCATGCCTACACAGACCACGGATGACTCCATTTTTCCTCATCCCCAGTCTTCTTTTTCTGTTCCTCCAACCATGCTGTTGCTTCATCTCATGAATAACTTTAATCCCCATACTCAAGTGGTAGACTTGATACCTGAGGCTCCTATCGCTGATGTTTGACTACCTCATTAATAAATTCTTTCTCTTTTGCAAAAGCCCTGGTATCAGTGACTAGCATACTGCATGGCGGAAAAACTTCAGCCTGGGTTCTCAAGATGATGGCACACATGACGGTAATTTCGAAGGAGAATTTTACTTTAGTTTTCACATGTATTTAGTTTATGTGTGGGCATATGCATACATCATGTGAGCTCTAGGAACTGACCTCAGATCATCAGGCTTGAGTCATCTCACCAGCCCAAGAATTATACTCTTTACTTCCACCGTACCGTTGTGAAGAATAAGCTAAAGCTCCACTCCAGATCCTTAGAGAGATCAAGATGATCTTCCTTACAGAGAAAGCAGCCTCGGTGAGGGAGAAGGAATTCAATTGAGCATGTTCTAGACCCTGGAGGACTACAGATCACATGAGGACATGACCAACTTCCAAGGTGAAGTTTGTCATAGTGGTAGATACTTCCACCATGGTCCCTGGAGGCAATTAAATTTGCAACATTCTTTCGAGGCTGCATAATTCTTCCAGAGCAATTTGCAGCATCTACTACAGCCCTGGGGGACACATCCAGCTGAGGCCTTTGGTACCATAATGATGGCTAAAATGATACCAGTGTGCTTTAAAAAACAAACAAACCAACAAACAAAACTCTGTAGTCATCACCTGTTAGAAAAGTGCAGTCTGTACACTCTGCACTATGGTATATGTGGTGTGTGTGTGTGTGTGTGTGTGTGTGTTTCTGTGTGTATGTGTCTGTCTGTCTGTCTGTTTATGTGTGTATGTGTGTATGTGTGTGAGTGTGTGTGTTCTGTGTGTATGTGTGTATGTATGTGTGTGTCAGTAGCTCTTCCTGAATGTACCAGTTATACCACTGCTTTGTGGATAGTGCCTCTCAACTAAACAGCTTTTACTACAAGAATTGGGTAGTGAGATAGCTCACCAGGTAAAGTGCTTTCTGTGAAAGCCTGATGACCTGCTTTCAACTCCCAAAACCCACATAATGGTGACAGGGGAGAATTGACACCGTAAAGCTGTTCTCTGGCTTACACACACACACACACACACACACACACACCACCAATTTTTTGTTTGTTTTGGATTTTTAAGGGAAAAAGAAACATGGAAAAAAGAATCAGAGAGAGGTGAACTTTTTTCTAATTGACAGTCTTGATCCTTCTCCAGAGTCAAGCCCAGTAAATCTAGAAATTATCATATTGAGTGAAGTTACCCAGACCCAGAAAACCAAACATTGTAAGTTCTCTTACATCAGAGGCTCCTAGCATCAAGTCTTCAGATATGAATACATATCCTGTAGTAACTTTAGAAACCAGGAAAGTAAAAAGGAAGCATAGCTGGGGTAGAGAAAGGGAAATTGCAGGATATGAGTGATCTGACTGGGGAAATAGAAAAAGACAGCTCCACATGGGGAGGAGAGGGAGATAAATACAGAAGGAGGAAGAAAAGTAAAGCAGCAGTAAGGGTGTCTGAAAAAGTCATAAAGAATCATATTACTAACTACCTTAAAAAACAAAAAGCTATAATATACATAAGTCTGTGTTCAAATACATACATGGCTTAAATGAAATATTCCCTTCTGGGCTAACAACGCTCCCTCCAAGAACCAAAGACCATTTTTCAAAACTCAAGTACCAGGCATGAGAACCGCTCTTTTGAGTTGTTAGTCAGGGTGGTCCAAGAAACTCCCAAACCATGTAGACTATAGCTATTGGCCCTGGTTCCACCCAGAGGTGGAAGGTAAGACACCACACAATTCAAACATAGGGCCCAGAGAACCCTTGGCCTGGAAATGAGCTCAGTGTTTCCTCCCTGGTACCAGAAGGAACAATGCAAGCTTCCAACTGATGGAGGCGAGCAGTAGTCCTACCCAGCTTTGGTGCCTATGAACCACAACAATGACCAGAAAATCACAATGCTATAATGGTACTATAATGCTGTAATGGTATACATACCTTAGTGGTAACCAACAGCTCTCTAATTGAACTTGCTCAACAAGAGGTGAACTGTGCCTGCTACTGGAAACTCAGCCCAGGCCTTGGAAGTCATGGATCTTGGAGGAGGACTTAGAACCACCATTTTACTAAATTGGCACATTTCCTAACTACATTCTAAATACTTGTCCTTAAACCCACAGACAAATGCAGTCCTTGCCCCTCATCAAGAAACCTTTTTGCAGCAGATGGAAACCATTACAGAAAACCACAACCATTCAAAGGACAAGGTTGTGGAGCTCAGTCCCAGTGGATATATCTAGAAAACAATTCCTGCACCTGAGCCTCAGGGAACATTGCAGAAAAAAAAGAAAAAAGAAAAGGGGTGGGAAGATTTTAAGAGCCAGAGGATCAGGAAGTTTGCTATGAGACTGGGTCTTCTTGTAATGTTAGAAGCTACACCCATAGAGTCTGCCCAACATACATGAGTTGAACAAGGACAACAATAAACATGCCAGAGTGGACGGAGGAAAGTCCACAAGACCTCAACCCTACTCAAAGAACTATAGGTGACTAAAAAAAAATTGAGAATGGGAGAGACTTCTCCAGGGAGAAGCACACTCAATACCAGGCCTAAAATGGTCATCCTTGAAATACGCATACAGGTAACAGAATACAGATTTAACAGGTTGGGTTTAAAAATACATGTGTATACATAATTGCAGGCAATTAAAAATTAATGAGAAAAGGGGCTAAGAATTTGAAAGACAGCAAGGTTGGACACATGACAGAGTTTGGAGATAGGAAGGGAAAGTGGGAAATAATATAATTATATTAAAACCTGAAAAATAAAATAATTTTAAAAAGAAAACGGCTTAGCCTGGCCTACAAAGTAAGTTCTAGAGCAGCCTGGATTACAAAGTAAAACATGCCTCAAAAATTTTAAATGATAAATAAAAAGACTTGAAGTTTTGAGTTTTTTTCTCCATGAACCTACTATTTATTGCATAGTGTGACCACTACCACACACACATTTGTGTGTATATGCAAATAAAAATGACAATCTTGGGCTGTAGAGATGGCCCAGTTGGTAAAATACATCCAGCTTCTGTCCATTCTACAGAAATATAGAGACAAGCCAGGGATGGTCATGGGCTTGTAATTCCAGCACTGAAAAAGCAGAGACCCCTGACCTCACTGGCCAGACAGGTAACCTGTCATACTTAATGAATTCCAGGCCAGACTGGTAAGAGACCCTTTCTCAAAAATAAATTGTTTTAAAGTAAATAGCACTCATGAGGACCAACATCCAAGGTGTCCTATGGGCTCCCCATACATTCACACATGTGTACACACACACACACCACAACACCTTAATGGTGTAAACAAAGCATGTCAGCTTCAAATTTCCTTTAGAATACTTAATCACTGTCTAAGTCAGTGAATGAACAACATCTCTTGGTCCCTTTGTGAACACCATCCAATCCCTAGAAAAGTCACAAAATGGAACTGCATTCAAAGTCTCCACAACCCCTAGATCTGTGCGAAGGCTATGTATACTTAATTGTGGTTGTGAAAAAATTATAAATAAGATTCCTAGGGGGTCTCTAGTTACTAAATATTTATTGGTATTTAACAAAAGTTCTCTGATACTTCTATTTCACAGTTTATCAGCATTTCATTCCATTCGTACTTTGAGATTTTTATTTTACATTCATTAACACACAATCCATTGAACACAGAAGAAATAAATTGCCTATAGAGCAGCCATAAAGTCTAAAGGTGCCTATGCACAATAAGTGATTTATTGATGTGATATTACAGTACAGTATGTGGTTACTGTTTAGGGCAGAAAAAAAAGAATGACCAGGGTACGTAACAGGCATACCCAGCAACAGGTGCATTTACCTGTGGTGTCACCACGTCTGGCCATTAGTTCTCAGATATGACCCCTGGAGTCAGCAGGGCAAAAAAAGCATGTAAGGACAATTAAAAACTCAGACTGGAAGGCTTCACTCCAGCCCAGCTGACCCAGAAACTGGCTCACAGCTGAGTTCCAACAAGCTCTATCAGTAGCTCTGATACGGCTAAAGTTTAAGAACCAGAGGCTCCGACTGCTTGCTTCTGGTTTTCCCTGAAGGAGGACCTATCCTTTTAGCATGTGCTCCATGGTTGTCAGACTTACCCAATAAAAAGATAGGCTACTCAATTAAATTTGCATTTCAGATTAAAAGAACAAAATTCAGATGAATTATTTCTTTGTGTTTCCCAAGTATTTATATATAGTCTGTGTGTTTAAAGGATATATAATTATTTTTTTACATACTTAAGCATTGTTTGTTGCTTATCTGATATTCAATTTTAACTTCTAATCTTGTGTCCTAATTTGTTCTGGCATTCTTACACCACACCTAAGGGTGTGTTGATCTGGCCGGAACACAGCATACTCCACAGGAATATGTAATCTAACCCAGTTTTAGAAATTATCATCCTCACGTCCCTTCACCTCTCTGTGGTCACATGGGGTGACCTTCCATTCCTGCCTACTAAAGTCACCAATTGGTGGTCAGCTAACATGGGCAATAGGCACAGCCATCATATTATAAGCATTGTACTCAGTCTGTTGGTGGAAACATTGCTTGTTTTAAAATAATGCCTATCAATCTCATCCAGTTGACTTTTGTTTATGAATGTACAGTTTTCTCTGTATAGCAGGCTCTATTTGATTCAAAATGCTGGGTTTCTAATAGGTGGTTGAATATGGTTTGAAATTATTGTATATTCCTAAGCAGAGGTGCATACTGATGCGGGTCCATCCCTCTGAAAGTAAGAAAAGCGCAACCAAATTATTTTGAAATCTAACTCTTTGCCGAGTTCTCTTATGCTAGCACTTCCCTTTTATTTTTGAACTTGCTAATATCCCTTTAAATGTACATTAGAGAAAGTGCACAGAGTTGAGTTGCACAGTACAGTGAGTTTTAACAAACATACCCCCACTCCAATAGAGAATTTCCTCCACTCTAGGAGATCTTTGCGCTTCTTTCAAGCCAGTAACCCCTGCAGAGGCAACCACTGTTCCGATTTTCAACATCAAGAGAGGTTTTGTTTTTTTTTCTAGGACTTTCCTTAAATTGACTTACTCTCATTTTTTTTTTTACACATTCAAAACATTTTTATCTACAGGATGGAATTTAAAACATAAATATGTATGTGCAATTTCCCCCTCTAAAGTCATATGTGCTGAAGTCTAAAGATAGCTCCTTGTCTCCCACCTTCAAGGTCTAGAGAGGCTAAGGAGAAGCACCAAAACTTGAGGAAGGGCCAGGAACCTCTGCTGACATGGGCCCCCCAAGTCAGAAAGCTTGTCAGCTAGAAGACCCAGGAAAAGAAGCCTACAGGAGCTGTGCCAGCTAGAGGACACCCCCAGTATCTCAGCATGCCCTTGAGGGGTTCCTCTGAGACCCTGTGTTGAATTAACGCTTTCTAGGGCAATATAAACAAATATCCACTCCTCCCCTCCCTCGTGAGGGCACCAACAGCAGACCAAAGTGAGAATTGCACCAGCTCCAGCTTGCTGAACCAATGAATTCATCTGGCTTACCAGCAGAGCAAGAATGACCACACCACCACCCTCCAAAGCTGCACCACCTTCAAAGCTGCACCACCGAAAAGTCTTACCCCACCATGAATGAATGAGTTTTCCCATAGCTACACAGATGGAATCTCCTTTCCAGTTAGCCCCATGATCTATACACCCTTGCACCTCATCAGACCAGGAGACCATGTGTAATAGCTCAGACAGAAGTACACACTGCTGGCAGGAACACATGCGAGTGGCTGAGTTCTCAGGTGAGGCGCTAATGATTCTCCCCTTCTGATGAGAGCACATCACCAAGGCCTAATCTGAGGGTCTCTTACTAGCAGTCACAGCAGCTCTGAAGAGGACGGTAATAGTTTAGGCTTGAAGGAGAGTGTTCTGCCACACCGCTGAAGAGGATGGCAATAGTTTAGGCTTAGAGGAGGCCTTGATAGGCCACTCCATCTCTAAGCCTCAGTTTACCTGTAGCTGTGATTATGTTGCCCGTACTTCTTATAACCTCCGTATTAAAGACACGTTTAAATATTCCAGGACCCTCAGGTGGGAAAGAGCTCCTATATCTTAACTGGGGCAGAGGGAAGAATAGACCATGTTGGCACATCTAAATTAAAGGTCAAGGTATATCAAACATAACTATATCCAAGTTAACCATTCACCATGTTATTCAATATTTTAATATTTTGCAAACTGTCTACTGGAATAGCATCTAATAATCATCATTTTAAAAGTCCACTGTCACCCATACAGGACATGAAATTTAGAATATGTGGGATGCTGCTAGAGTTGGCAAAATATGACATTTCCTCAGAGCCACAGAGCCCAGTCTATAATGGTGGACACCCTTTCTCAGCAGGGTCCTCTCTTCCTCTGGTCTGGGAACACGCAGATCACCTAAGGAGCATCACATAGCCCCCAGAGAAGATTACAGGCCCAACCCTTTCCTAATAGGACCTGTTCAGCAAGCACCTGGGGATCCCTGAAATTACTATGCTAAGGAGATCCTAGCCTTTAGCAAATAACCTTTACTCGTACCTGGAAGTTCTTCCCCCGACCCAACCTTAGGTAATTAAGTACTGTGTTCTCCTTCTTGTGATAGGGCCCCATGCTACTGCATATAAATGAGGTACTGTACTACTGCGTGTGAATCAAGTATCCTGGTACCCCTAGCCCTATCAAATCAGACACATTCACCCTCAAACCCCTTCCCACTGCCCAAGGTTTATAAATCCTTGATTCATAGAAAGAAAGGTTGGTTGGCTTGTCCTCTAACACCATTCCTCCACCATGACCACCTGAGAACCCGTTTACTCTGGGGAAGAATTGCTGCTGAACACCTGGGCCTTGGCTGATGGTCAAGGCAGGCAGTCAAGGCAGCAATGACAAGAATGCCTTGGCAGCTGCTGAAGTCTGCTGCGTCGCAGCCACTAGCTTGGTGCTAACCGCAGGTGAAGCACCCTCCGGGCCTGCCTTCTGGCTGGTTTCGGGTGACTGCCCACATCCTCAGCCTGCATCCTCAGCCCGCATCCTCAGCCATGCTTAGCACAGCAGCTAAATAAAAAGCCGTACATTTTTTGTATCGTCACGGGATTGTGGAGCTCCCAAGTCTCCACTGCTGTCTGATATCAGCTATTTCATTCTAAAAGAGCTAAATTGTAACACTTCATGGAAAACTCTAACCACACGCTGGACTAGCACATGGGCCTCGCCCTAAAGCACTCTGGCCATTCCATCTTGAGATCTATCCGTTCTCATCCAGAAGCAAGAAGTGCCAGGACCAACCTACCACCCAGGAACCCAGGCTAAGCCACTGGACAGTGAACGACAAAAATAGAATAGTATTCTCTATGAGAAAACAATGTCTACAAAGTTCCTTTTTGCCCATAGTCATAGAGGAACCAATGAATAAAAGAACATATGACTCCAAACAGCTATTATTACTAGCATGATTATCTTATGAGTATACAAGCAATCATCATTTGAGACAATTTTAGAAAAATTCATACTAACAGTAAGATGAAGGTAAATGCAAGGCAAAAAAAAGCCTGGCCCTAGTGCCACATGCCTTTAGTCTCAGCACTCAAGGCAGAGGAGCACTCTGAGTTCAAGGCCAGCCTGGTCTACAGAGTGAGTTGCAAGACAGCCAGGACTACACAGAGAAACCCTGTCTCAAAAACATAAACAACAAACTAAAAACCCACTGGTCAGATCTTCTCTCTCTCTCTCTCTCTCTCTCTCTCTCTCTCTCTCTCTCTCTCTCTCTCTCTGTCTCTCTCTCTCTCTCTCACACACACACACACACACACAGGGGGAGAGAGAGAGAGAGAGAAACAGACAGACAGAGAGAAACAGACAGAGACAGAGAGATTGTCCTCTGACTTCAAGAGTCTAAAACAGATTTACATATAAACTTTTCTAGGAGACTCCAGAGTCACGCTTATCTGTCATAAGCATAGTCCACTCTAGCACCCTTCAATGTCTCTATTACGAAGAAAAAAATTAATAATCACCCTCCCCATGTAGGCTTTCCTGTTTCTCGGCTGTTGAGGGAGGTTGGGTTCTCTGCACAGACTCTCTGACTCAGACTTTGAAGAATCTGATGGCTATTGGAGATTCACCCCTGTGAAGGCAGATGAACCAGGACTGGACTGAGCTGGAAACTGAACTATAACACATACTCAGGAAACAGCCCTGATCTCTGTTCTGAGCACTGCCGGTCAAAGTGTCACCAATCAGGCTGTATCTCTGGGCCTTTGTGACTGTCTTTTTCACTAACTAGATACAGGTCGACTCAGATGAGGTCACTTTGGGTGAGGACAATTAAAGAACCTCTGTCTACTGGAAGAAGCTGACCACTGTAAACTGTGGATCACATCTTCCACATCTGAACATTAAATCCCTTCTTAAAAGTAGATCTAACTATCTGACACAATTGTTCAGTTATCTGCAAGGAAAATCCACTTGGATTTCTTTCAGTCCCCCAAAAGCAGAAGGCTCACACTATGAGTCCACATGCCTGGGGCATTTTCCCTATCCTCTTCCGGTGACTCATTGCTTTCCTTCTTCAGGTCTCAACCTTAAACAGGCCTTCCCTCATCCATACGGTTGCACATCGTTCATCCAACTGGCAATTGACTTAGCTTCCTAATCTGCCACTTACTGGCGCCCAATGAGGGCCTGTGCCCTACTTGACTGTGCTGTATCTTCACACCAAGCTGTCTGCAGAGCACAAAGTGAAGATGCTGCATATACTTGATGATTAATTAACTTAATATCTTAACACTTTCATTTAGGTTCTCCTGAAAGTTGATCACAGAACAAGGCTTGGGTGGATGCAAGCATTTTATTTGAGAAGTAATTCTCAAAACACCGGTAGAGAAAAAATGGAAAAGTAAAGGGGGGCCACTTTATAACCCACTGCCACTACAGGCAACGGGACTATAACCCTGCTGGGAAATGAAGGACCACGTAGTATATAACCCTATGTACGTGAAATTTCTAAAACACTTCAATTCATAGAGCAAGCAGAGGCAGAAGATGGGGGGTGGGGCAGAGAGTATCCAGTGCAAGGACAACTCCATTTTCCTAAGTTCTGGCAGTTCAACAAAAGCCAGCATTACTCAGAAACTTCTGAAGCTGGCTGTCCTCCATCAAAAGGAGCCATTTCTCTTATCACTAGTTATGGCTAGTGATGGCTATCTGTGGTACCTATTAGCACCCCAAAGTGAATACTCCCTTCAGGCTCCCTCAGTATCATGGGCAGCTGTTACACAATTCAGAGTCCAGGCTAGCATCCTAGCTTCGTCTCACCTCCTCCTTTATCCCAAACTTCCTCAGTTCATGGGCTTCTCTCTCCCCAGCTACTCATCCTCCTTATAACCCTGCTATGTCCGCTATGCTCTCTCTTTTACTCAGGTCCCTTGTCTCTCTCTCTCTCTCTCTCTCTCTCTCTCTCTCTCTCTCTCTCTCTCTCTCTCTCTCTCTGACTCCCCTCTCTCTCTCTGTCTCTCTGTCTCTCTCTCTCTCTCTCTGTCTGTCTCTCTCTCTCTCTCTCTCTCTCTCTGTGTGTGTGTGTGTGTGTGTGTGTGGTCCCAGTCCCTCCCTCTCTCTCTCTGTCTCCCTGCCCTCTGCCTTCTCATGGCATAGTCCAGTCTGCCACCATGTTCATTCTACTGCTTTGTCTCTCTGGTCTGGAGTCTTCCAGATGCCTCTGGCTGCTCTCTCTCTCCCATCAGTTGGAAATGAGACTACTACCACAATCTTTGAGCCGAATTTGAAGGAAGCTTTAATTAAATCGTGGCCAGGAGGATGAACTCTGGTCAGGTCCATTCCTGCATTTCCAGGAAGTGGAGAGGAACCACATTTTTCTAAAGCTTAAAAAGGCACACCCATAAAACCACCATAATTCCCATCAGGGCCAATCAGAGGCAAGCATATATCCTGATGTATTCCCTGCCCATGAGCCTCCTGCCTACATATGACCAAGCACACCCAGTACAGTTGGGTGAAACACGCTTGGATAGGAGAGTGAAGACACGTGGCTTGTTATCCCCCATAAACACTAGCCTCCAGCATTTCTGGAAGTATCTGTCCATGAGCAAGGGGTTTATAGATTAGGGCATTTTTGTTTCATGGATCTCTTAGGCAAAGTAATTAAAACTTAAAACACAACTTTGGCTCTCACACATGCTGTCAGTTTATTCAGGGAGGATTAGAGCAACTACTGACAGGGCTGGGGTTTTCTTTGGAGGGTTAGAACAATGTCAAGGAGCTAGAAGTGCTGCTGATGTGCAACAAATCTTACTGTGCTGAGACTGCTCACAATGTTTCCTCCAAGAACTGAAAAGCCATCATAGAAAGAGCAGCACAGTGGGCCATCAGAGTCACCAGTCCCAACGCCAGGCTACGCAGCAAAGAAAATGAGTAGATGGCTTGAGTGCGTGTTTTATTTGTGTTTAAATAAAACCACAATAACATCCTTGTTATTTTTTAAATGTTCTAAAATTAGTAAAGCAGATCTGTACAACATTTTAAGTGCATAGAATCCACTGAAATTAAATTGTATGCTTTAATACAATGAATAAGATGTAAACAATACTAATAAAAATAATCATAACACAGAAATGAAGCTGAAATGCCAGTTCCATTTGGGAGTCAAACATGTTGTGGGGAGAGCAGTGTTTATTTCATAGCATTTCCAATCTATCCTGAATACAAGTTACACATAGTAACAGCAGTCTGTGGCACCTAAGTTGAATGTTTTGGATGGAGATACCAGCAGCCAGCAGCGCCTTCTGAAAGTGTGAGCCCTGAAGTGAGAAATAGCAAACCTGCCTGACATGTCCAATGATAGCTCATTCTGTGGGGACGGAGGGGTCCCTTAATAGCCTCCAGCACCAAGAAATTATTCTACACAGATCAATAAGGATGACGTGTCCACAGAGTCGGAGTATCTCAGCTGTAACCCCAAATCAAGTAAAGCTGTGAATCGAGAGGGAAATCAACGGTACTTACCAAAAGAAATGAAACTGTGTTTGGCTAAGTAACAGCCCCGATGGTATGCGCCTGACTTCTAACGCTCAGAATCGCCAAAGGTTCCGCGTTAAACTAAAAGGAAGTGTTCGAGTTCTGCCTAGGTACAGGACCTTGAACTGCAGAGATCGTTGTGGGTTATCAGGATGAGCCCAACTGTTGCTAAACCTTGTAGTGGAAAGTTTGGCTGTCTTTGAATACTCAGTTACGTAAACATAGTTTTGTTTAAAGCCCAGGTGTGGGATATGGGCCTGATACGGATTGTCCACAGCAGCAAACTATTTGCCTCGTGTGAGCTCTGAGAGGGGCTCTTTGCCAGCTGCAGATTGTTTAATTCTGAGGAGTCTGGGAAGGGAATAAATGCCAGATTCCAAAGAGAGAGGGGGACACCAAGAAAAAAGACCGTTGGTGCTCCCCACTGCTGCTCCTGTTTGCTGTTGATGCGGTGTGACGAGAAGACGTTGGAGACGTCCTGAAATGAGGATTGGGATCCTTGCCTAAGGAACCCCAACGACCCTAACCAGCAGGAAGCAGCTAAAGAGAACTACGCCCTTGCTCTCCCCACTAACCTTCTTTCTCCCCAACCTGGTGTTGGGGTGTTGGGAGTGATAAGAGGTGGAGGAGATATAAACAACATCTATCCCCTCTCCCTGTGGTCCCAACATCAAACCAAGATAAGATGTCACCAAAGTTCACTCTAGGCAACAACAAAAAAAACTTCCTAGGCTGCTGTACAGAGCAGTGGGCGAGGGGTTCCAGGTAGGACTGCGGACAGCCTTAAGGCAGCCACGCTACAAGGTCTGTGCCCCAGCATGGATGATGACGCCTTCCAGGCTGTGTAGATGAACTCCTTGCCCTCTTTAATCCTCTAGCCCTTCCCCCAAACCCGGAGGCTGTGTGAAATTAGGGAAGACTTGCACACTGGCTGGTTCGAATGGCTGGATACTCAGGTGTGGATCCCATGTCCGTCCCTTGCCCTCCTTCCAAGAGGAAACATGAGCAATTAATAGGCCAAGCTGTGATGATCTTTAAGAAGCGGTCCGGCAACTCCTGAGGACAACAGCAGTTTGGCTTTGAGGACAGTCCTTGTACAGGATGCAACTCCTCCCTTCATAGCTGCAGGGAGAAGGCAGTCCTGCCGAGGTCTTGACTCAAGCAAACTGGCAGGATTGCAAGTTTCTGACCACCACAACTGTAGAACAAATTGTCTAGTTTTAAGCCACTAAACGTGGTGATGTAATTGTATGTGAGGGGGCACAGCAAAGAAACTACCAAAATGACTGCTCCATTGGGGGAAAGGTTTTTACTGTAGATAAGAGAGAGACAGAACATCCAGAGGCATCTAGAAAGAGTCTAGAACAGAGAAAAAAAGAAACAGACTGGACATGGCCAGGGCTATCTGTGAGAGAGGTGAGAAAGCTGGGGGAGGAAATCATATAAGGAGGAAAAGTAGCTGGCGGTGGGGGCAGGGGGAGCCTGGGAATTGTAGTGGGCCTTGAGGTTTGGGGTGGGAAGGGGCCAGCATGCTAGCATGGGGGCTTTGAAATGTACAAGTTCCTGCGAGTAGGGACTGAGGAAGCCTGGAGGCCAGCCTGTATTTTGATATGTAACCACAGGTATATGACTTTGGAGAGCCATATGTCCCTTCTGCCAAAGGCAAGGGAAATGACTTCTTTTGGTGGGCAGGAACCTGTCTCACAAGTTCCTGAGGAGTGCTAGCTTTTATCTAACTACCAGAAATCCTTCCATCGTCCATCCTGAATTGAGCCAAGACTGTCATTTCTAGACTGCCTGAGACCTAGCAGTACTGCCTTACACTCACAAAGGGAAAACTAACGTGGGGAGTATCGGGGCGCACTTCCCCAGAGTGGATGTTAAAAACAAGCATCACTTCCACACCAAAATACACTGCAAGTATTGAGAGGAGTTTACAATCACAAAGAACATAGACATTGTGTATTTTTTGCTTTCTTGTCCGACAAGTAATGTCCGACAAGTTGTTGCTGTCGCTGTCACTGCTGCCTCTGCCACCGCTGCTGTTTCTTTTGTTTTTCAGACAGGATGTCTTAGTTTGGGTTTCTATTGCTGTGACGAGACACCTTGACCTCAGCAACTCTTATAAAGGAAAACGTTTCATTAAGGCTCGCTTTCAGATCAGAGGGTTAGTCCATTATAATAATGGTGGGAAACAAGGTGGCACTCAGGCAGACGTGGTGCTGGGGATGTAGCTGAGAGTTTTCCATCTTGATCCACAGGTAGCAGTAGACTGTGTGCCACACTGCTTAAGAATAAGGAGATCTCAAAGCCCGCCCTCACAGTGACACACTTCCTCCAATGAGGCCATACCTCCTAATAAAGCCACTCCCTATGGGCCAAGCCATGACTCTATGGGTGACATTCCTATTCACACCACCACACAGGGCTTCACACCATAGCCCAGATTGGTCTGGAACTTACAATACACTAAGTAGTCTAGGCTGGTCTGGAAATCATAGCCACCCTCCTTTTTTAATCTCCCTAATGCTAGGAGCTAGGATTACAGGTGTGAGCCATCAAACTTCTTTGTGTGTGTGTGTGTGTGTGTGTGTGTGTGTGTGTGTGTGTGTGTGTGTGTACATACATATATATTTCAAAATGTTATATTTATACTTTGTATAAGTCTCTGTAGTTTCCCTTCTTAGAATAAGATATGATTTGAGATAGAGTGCATACATGTTCTTTTAAATAAATAGGATGTGGCCATTTACCTTTCAGACTTAAATGCTTTTTCAGACTTAAAATTTTAAATTATATCACACTAAGTAAAAATTCTTGCCAGAATATTGGCATGTAAAAAAAGCAGACAAATTCCAAGAAAAAAATGTTTACAACTTTAAAAATACTGAGAAATCCAGCAACTTAAATAGCAAGAGCTCCACTGGGATGTCTGCAAGTACCAGCATGGACATTGTGGAGTTGAAGGGAGAGGACCACAAGGCATGAAGGTCAGAGTATGAGGTCTAGTGGGAAGCCTGGGAGAGCTACAGTGAGGCAGCAACGTGACAAAAATGGAGGCAGAGCGCCAATATGTTTAACTGACATCTAGTAGGAGATCCTCAGAGCCGGCATGATGGCGCATGCCTTTAATCCAGCACTCGGGAGACAGAGGCAGGCAGATCATTGTGAGTTTGAGGGCAGCCTGGTCTACAAAGCAAGTTCAGGATAGCCAGGGCTACACAGAGACCTTGTTTCGAAAAACAAAAGAAAAGCAAAAAACAAACAAACAAAAAAAGAGATCCTCAGAGCTCAGCACAGCAGGGATACCGTGGACTCTAAATCACCAGATAGGAGAGGATAAAATTTAATCATGCCAGTCCCGTGCTTAAGATGTTCCGAAATTCTTAGAGTAATAGGAGCCGAAGGCCTGCTTCATAATCTCAGTGGCACGCAAAGCTCCTGAGGCTCTGGTATCAAGCCTGCTCGGCCTCATGAGCCATACCATATTCTCCACTGTACTCAAAAGAGCTAATTAATGTCTCAGGGCCTTTGCAAGTGCAGTTCTTTCTAACCAAGAGAAGAAAGTCCCTCTCAGTGACGTTTATGCTACAAAAGATAATCCATTCGGATGGCAGCACCCTTCCAGCATATTCCTAGCACAGGTGTCATGAACCCAAACCTCAGACATTCTTTTCTCTGACTGTTTGGTCGTCGCATGGGATGTAGGAAACATCAGGACCTGGTCATGTCCACGCTTCCCACTGGGCTACCAGCAATAGCCATTTGTCTCTGACCTAAGTAACCCCTGTCTTCTGCCACCTACACGAAACACTACCCAGCTATGCAGTGAGCTGTCAAGTATGGTTAAGTCCCGGATTCTCGCAGACTCTCCTCCTTTCTTTTCTCTCCAGAGTGTGGGGCTTCTTCTCGATGCAGTCCCACAATATCTGCTCAAATATATATGTTGTCCTAGCAGAGCACGGCACACAGGAAATGTTCAGGTATGCTTCCCAGTCCGTAAAGGAAACTATGTCTAGTTTAGAGAAGGTCTCTGCTCTTACAGCTGCGGCTCTTTTCTTCTAACTAAAACCGGACCCACTTAAGTGCAGCAGAGAAAAGGGAGTGGCGGTCCATGTCTGAGGCTCCTGGAGGGACTGTACTCTAAAGGCAAGAGGCCCTGAGAATGGCAGTTCTTTCTGGCTCTCCTCGTGCTGCACCGATTAAATTCAATTTCCATGATGCTGCTAACAACTCAGACTTTAAAATCCTCATTTCCTTAAGAAAACATCTGTTTTGTAGTCTAGGGAACTGTGTTTTTTGTCCTTGGGATTAAGGGCTAAATCTGCATTTTGAGTAAAACTTTTCTTTTTTGTCTGAAGGTTAAAAACTGAGGTGGGGGTGTTTGGAAATCTGGTTAATTATTCAAGTCTTTTCCCAGTGACTCTTATCAAATTTTTCATTCAGGAGGCATGGCAGTGCATTATTAATAAGGTAAAAGGTTAATAAATAGATTCACACTTGGTTATGAGCACATAAAGAGAAACTGAGGAAAGATAAAGTAGCAAACAGAACCCTCCCCCGCCAACCCCCCAAACCCCCAGTCGCTGAAGCAAGTACACTGTTAGAATAGGAGGCATCCCCCCAAGTGAGGTCAACAGGTAGCTGACCATATTCAAAATTAGTCAAATAATTATATTTAAGTCACAAACTTAAACACAGATTCTAATATTTGACATCAGATTTGTATTGATAAGATGCACATTTTGTTTTGCAAGTATCTTATAGAGAAAGCGCAATTTCTGCTAGAAATCTATGAGGCCACACCAGGGTTATGGTAACACAGGTTTATGCTCCAAGTACTGTCACACCCCCCACACTCTGGCTCCAGCCAGGGCTTGGTCTGTGCAGAGGGCTAAAAAGCAATCAGAAGTTTTGCCAAAACATTCTAATATGTTCAGTTGAGACACTGCAGGAAGGTCATCCTTGACCTGCTTTCCTTAATTGCATCATAACACGTTTGAAAGTGGGACAGTGGCTCTGTGGAAACATCATTAGTCAAGTGACGGAAGCAGACGGGAGGGGAGCTCCCTTCCAAAAATTTGGAGAAAAATACTCTTAGGCATCCTCCTAACAGTGTTATCTACACTGCCCTGCGCACACTGTGCCTCAAACCAGGGAAGGGATCGACATCCGACATCCCGCAGCTCAGGGAAGGGATTGGACAACCCCTCTAACCTCATCCAGGCATCCAGTACTGCTCCCTCTATTGACAAAAGTAGGTACCAGCAAGCCTCCCCATCCGGGGGACGTGGTCAAATATGGGGCACCAGAGTTCCTATGAAAGTCAGACCCCACTCTCGGGAAGGATAGCAGGCTACCAAGAAGAGACTTGATACCCTATGAGCATATACAGGGGGAATAGGTCCCCCTCAGTCACAGTCATAGAGGAGGGGAGTAAGGGGAAAATGGGAGGGAGGGAGGAATGGGAGGATGCAAGGGATGGGATAACAATTTAGATGTAATATGAATAAATTAATAAAATATATTTTTAAAAAAGTAGGTACCGGGAGAAGAGAAAGGCCCACAGCAGGCCATGAGAGTCCCGTGCCCTTTTCACTTAACTGTGTATCTGTAAGGCACCTACTGTGTTAAAACTTCACCTGGAAATTGTAACTCTCTACTCACACCGTCATCACCAATCAAGCCACAGAATAATCATGCTGAATCATCATCCTTCATCAATTGAAAAGCTGATTTAGAGAATTACGGGTCAGGAACAGATGAAGGGAGGAAATGTTAAAAACCACAACTTAAGAAAAAGGAAAGAAAACCGGGCATGTCTCAACCTTCCTTCGCCCCTCAGACCTCCCCTGCTAGGCAAAGTCACCTCACATTTCCAATTTTTTTTTCCATGCTGCTGGGTCCCTTTGACCGTCTCAGAAGGAAGTGGCCAAGACTCTAGACTACTCCAATGTGTTCTGATATGTTCTGTGCCACAAACTGACCTAGTATGTGAATACCAATACAATTATCTCCAGTGACTCATGGTGGGGACAGAGACAATATATGCAGAACACCGGCAACATTATCTGCAGCAGCACCGCCAAGAAATCTGAAGCCCCTTAGATTCTCTGACCTTGCCACTCAAGTGAAAGCTTGCATCCACTCAATGGAAGCTTGAGTAATTCTGGAGGTTTCATTTCCATTTTTCAAATTAGGGAAAGAACTAGCAAGTAAAAGTTGTTCTTTACTTACTCATTTCTACTGAGAGCAGCAAGGCTTGAAAATTAGACTCTCCCATTACCTGCCCTACCTGAGATTTCCCTATAGCATGCAAGCCAAGCCTTTGTGGCAGGTGCTGCCAGGACCTGCATCGCTTCCTCCAAAGGCTGAGGCGGGGGGCCATGGCAACACCCTCACACATGTTCTTAGGAGAAGTAGACTTACCACGGGCCTTAGCCTAGCAACTACTTTAGAGCTACTAACACAATGGCAACATCCCCAGTTCCGTTGAATGTGTAGCCTCCAGAATTTTTCTCCTTAAGGGTGTTGGTAATATGTTTATAAGTTTCACAAAAAAAAAAAAAAGTAAGTAAATCAGCTTCAAAAAATAAAATTGCTACCAAAAGCTAAATTTGTGGGAAAGGTTTTAAAATAACCTTAACCAACTCAGGCTATTTGGCAGAATGAGTATGACCACACTTCACAGTGAGCTGTACCACTTAGTATATAGTTCATTACTATCTTGTGGCCTACATTGATAAAAAAAAAAAAACAAAAATAAAAATAAATAAAATAAAAATAAATAAAATAAAATAAAATAAAAATAAATAAAATAAAATTGCATTTAAAGGGAAATATATATAAAACATGAAGTTTAGTAAAAGAGTACATTGATAAATTGCTGCGATGGACAATATCCAGGTTCCTGAAGCTTTTGCTAAAATGCTAGGAACATCCTAAAAGACATCATTCATTCTAGCTAATGTATACATACCATCTAAAGTCCAATTATCTCGAGCCACATTTCTCAATATTCTTCTGTTTTGCCAGGCTTAAAACATCACATCCATTTTTTATTCTTCTTTATGGCACCCCCTTCCCCATGTCATTAGTCCCTTTTTTTGTTCTGTTTTGTTTTTGTCAACAAAGTGACCTGAAAGCACCTTTCCTACCAAAACCTTGCTTCTGCTTCTAGCTGAGGCTTTAAGTGGTCTCCCAGCATCCTGTTTCACCTCCCTCTCATCCATTTGCACAAGACAGTGTGGCTTATCTGCTTATTGCATCACTTAGGTTACAGAATCCTCATGCCCAGCCATCCTCCTACGGTTGGCTGCCTCCAGCAATGGTCTCCATCCGGTTGAGACACAGAGCTTTGTCAACCTCTATCTGATATTTGAAAAAAAAAAAAAAAAAAAAAAAAAAAAACCCTACCATTCATTCTCTCAATGATAGCTAAAAACCCCCTGTTGCCAGCACTCAAACTTTAACAACACTTTCTGAGACAGAATGCTGACCTGAACAACCTGTAGTGTCTAAAATAGAATACAGGTTGCAACAAGTAAGAAAGTAGAAGCTTGCAAGGATCACCAGGTGTGCCCTGAGAACGGCCCTGTACTCACTGGGACCTGGGAGAAAGCTGTCTCCAAGTATTCACAAGTGAATGTCTAGGAGGAAATAGCTATGCTCCAACAGGAGCCTGGTGCTAAAGGTCAAGGAAGTGAACAACCTTGTAACTGGGAATGCTTTTGTAGACATGTGAGACTGAAAGTAAACCTTTGTGTTGTGCAGCTAGCAGACTGCCTTATATAGAGTTTTCAGACTTTAAATTTTTTTTTTAAAAATCTTAGCAAGAATTCTAGTTCCCTCTCTCTCTCTCTCTCTCTCTCTCTCTCTCTCTCTCTCTCTCTCTCTCTCTCTCCTCTCTCTCTCTCTCTGTGTGTGTGTGTGTGTGTGTGTGTGTCTGTGTGTGTGTGTGTGTCTGTGTGTGTGTGTATGTGTTCTCAAGTTACCATTATATACATTACAAAGTATGTGGCTTGTCACTAGCAGTGTGCCACAAGCACAAGAGGCAGAAAATCATGGGCACATAAAACTCAGATCCAAATTGCTTAAGACAACGCATTAAGTTCTTTTCGTCTTTGTGTCAACTTTCTTTCCAACTCCCATTCCCATAGTGCCCCTTGAGGAGTGCAGGCCACATTTTTTTTTTTTTTTTTGACAGCTTTTCTGTCTCTGGGATTTTGTATGCACAGGGAACATCATGCTCTTTTGTTGTCTGCATGCTTTTATCAAGACCCAGTTACAATAGTGTTCCCTCTGGTGTTTTCTCTAACTCCTCCAGGAGGAGGTGTTTGTTCTTCTGGCTCTCGGTCTTTTCATTACAGCTCATGCTCTCATTGCACCGTGCTTATCTCTGAGCCACTGATGGCAGTGTGTCTGATTCCCAAGAGCAGAGGTCCCACTTTGCTCATCGCTGCATTTTTCCAACTCCTGGCCAATGATAAGCCCATAATAAATAGTTGTGGGCTTATTTGAGGAGGTTTTTTTCCCTCCCTGTGTTTCAGGCCATCCATGGCCTGTTGCTTATTAGATATTCAAAAATTACCTCCTGAAATTCTTCTCCAAACCAAACTAAAATATTTGCTGTTGCTCAAACGTGATTTGGCCTTTTTAACCTCTCATCCCACTTGGCTCCCACAATCAGATAGTAAGCACATCTGGGCGCACATCTGGGAAGGTTTGGATATAGA
The DNA here is from genome assembly GCF_903995435.1 of Acomys russatus. Classification (NCBI taxonomy): domain Eukaryota; kingdom Metazoa; phylum Chordata; class Mammalia; order Rodentia; family Muridae; genus Acomys; species Acomys russatus. Next base: position 22,865,972 of record NC_067138.1, read on the forward strand.
TATCCTTTTCTACCTCTATCCATGACTCATATGATCCAAAAGATTCTTTTTTGTGTATATATGTGGCTTATGTGTGCATTCATGTGTGTGCCCATGTGTGGGAGGATGCACATGTATGTGTGCACGTGTGGCAGCCAGAAGTCCACAGGAATGTCCTTCCACAGGCATTGTGCCTCCACCTGCTAAATGGGATGGCTGGCCAGTGAGCCTGGTGCTACAATATCAGTGTCGCCACCAGCTTTTAGAATGTGGCTTCGATCCTAGTGACTGGGTGGCAAGCACTTTACAAACAAACCCCCGGAGTAGTCTTTTGTTGAGGGCACTTACCATCCCCTAAAGATAGGCATCTACTGTCCCTGGTGACCCATTTCAAACCCATCTTTTCCCAAAAGTCACCCTTCCATACCCAGACAAGGTATTTGTCTCTGAAATCTTATATTTTAGTTATGTAGTTCTTAAAACAGTGGCAAAAAACTAGTCTAGATTGTTGTTGTTTGGGTACATTTTACTTCCTTGCAAGGTAATAGTCATTCTCAGTCAGGAATGGTGCCATATTAATCTTCCTCCCTCTCTCTCTCCTTCATGCCTAGATAATACATCATGCATAAAAGCACTCACTTTCCCCACTGCATTAGGGAATGAGATGATGGAGCAGTCTGGTATAATCTATTCGCTGTATTCTGTTTACATTTAGCAGCATGCAATAAAAGTAAAGAATGCTCTGTGTGATAAAGTAGTTCCAACATTTTCTTGGTACATTTTGCACTTGTTATTCTGTATAGCAAATTTCTGTATCACATGCTCCACACAAATGCAGACAGACCTGCCTATTTCATGAGATAGAATTTCAAGACCTGATATTTTCATTCTACTCTGGAATATGAAGATTATGATTTAGAAAGCAATATAACATTACATCGTAGTATAAGCAAATTGCGCGTTTCCCTCTTATGGGCAAGGGTGCTTTCTCCTCTTTGCTTTGGCTCGCATGTCTGTTGTGGCAATTGTTTCTGTGGCTTCATAATTAAATGCTTTCACATTTACTTTCCTGGACAGAATTTGAACTTCTGAAAGCTAAGAATGAAAAGACTATCAAGCTATAATACATAATAGCTTATTATAATACATAATAGGCATACATAAATATATTGCTTAGTTTGTTTATGCTTACCTATTTTACATATACACGTACAGAACTATGTTGCAGGGTACGTTCCCTGAAACTATTATGGGAAGGTGGAGAGCCTTCCCTAAAAACTTACTATTTTTATCCTAAAAATTTATTTGTAAAATGATGAGAATGAAAAAAAAATTAAAGATAGAGCCAGGTGTGATTGTACATGCCTGTAATCCCAGCACTCAGGAGGCAGAGGCAGGCAGATCTCTGAGTCAGAGACCAGTAAGTCCAGGACAGCCAAGGCCACACAGAGAAACCCTGTCTGGAGAAATAAAAAATAAAAAAATAAAGATAACAAGACTCAATTGTCTGCAAATTTGTAATTGTAAATTAACATAAAGTACTTAGAAATTGATCATACAATAATCCTCCAAATTTTACAAGGTTGCCTTAAGTAGTGTCTTCTGCTCTAGCGTCTAAATACATAAAAACCTTAAGGAAATCCAGACATGGTAGCGTACACTTTAGAGTGAGTCTACCACTTGAGAAGCACAGCCTACATTTGCTCCACAGATTTTTAGTGCATTGTATAGACTCAAGTACACAGACAACATAAGCATCTTACTAGATGCAGAAAGGGCCTTTGATAAAAATTCAGCATCTCTTCATGATAAAAGTCATAGAAAAACAAAGATACAGGAGACATATCTCAACATAATAATGACAATGTACAGGAGCCCCTACCCACCATCATCACAGAGAAAACCTGAAGCAGTTACACAAAAATCAAGAACAAGATGAGGATGTCCGCTCTCTCCAATCATGTGCTTGAAGCCTTAGCCAGGGCAGTAAAATGAGTGAAGGAGACAAAGAGAATAAAAATAGTACAGAAGATCATCAGTGTTTCCTTATTTGTCCATGATACGATTTTATACATAAAGACTTCACCACAAAACCCACACAGCTGATAAACACATCCAGCAAAGTAGCAAGATTCAAAATTAACACAACACACACACACAAACACACACAAGAGCCTTCAAACACACCAATAACAAATATACTAAGAAAGAAATTGGAGAAGCAATTCCATTCACAGTAGCTTCAAAGTAAAATGTAATATCTTGGAATAAATCTAACCAAACAAGTAAAAGACTTTTTAGAGCAGAAACTTTAAGACACAGAGTAGAGAACTGAGAAGGAAGAAAGAATATAAATAGACTTCCCATGCCCGTGCATCAGAAGGATTATTCCTGTAAAGGTAACCATCCTTTCAAAAATAATCTACAGAGTCAATGTAATATCCATAAAAATTCCAATGAAATTCTTAATGGAATTTTTAAAGATTAATCTTAAAATCTATATGAAAACACAAGAGACCTAGGATAGCCAAAACAACCCTGAACAATAAAAACAATGCTAGAGGTATCACCATCCTGATTACAAGTTATGCTACAGTGCTATCGTAATAAAAACACCATGGTACTGGCATCAAACAGGCACAGCGATCTATGGGATAGAATTGAAGACCCATATATAAGCCCACATTCCTATAACCACCTGCTTTTTTTTTTCCACAAAGGGGCCAAATTACCCATTGCAGAAAAGACAGCATCTTCCGTGTATAACTGCAGGCAAAAGGATGAAACTATATCCTATTTTTCACCCCGATGGCCTGAATGTGATAGAGAACCAAGTAGGAAGTATGGTTCAACTTAGTTCCCCAGTAGCGCAGGCTTTAAGACCAACAACTGACAAATGGGACCTCATGAAACTAAAAAGCTTCTGTAGAGCAAAGGACGCTGTCATTCAAGTGAATAGGCAGCCTATGTAATAAGAAAAGAATGTTTACCAGCAACGCAACTGACCACGCTTAGTGAGTATTGTCTACAATGAAAAAGTCAAACACCAAGATAATAAACATCCAATTAAAATTGGGACATGGAACTAGGGAGCTCTCAAGACAAAACATACAAATGCCTAAGAAACACTTTAAAAGTGTTCAATATCTTTAGCTATCCAGGAAATGCAAATAACTTCTTTGAGGTTTCATCCTATGTAAAAGTAACTTTTATCTGCCTGTTTGAGGTTCCTCAAAAATCTAGAAATCAGTCTACCATACCCAGCTATACCACCTTTAAACATATTCACAAAGGCTGTACATCCTACCACAGAGATACTTGCCCATCCCTGTTCATTGCTGCTCTATTCACAATAGCCAAGAAATGAGAGCAGCCTAGAACTCCATCAGCTGATGGAAGGATAATCAAAACTGATTATTGGAATATAACCCAATATAATATATTCCAAGTATATTGTAATAATAGAATAAACATTGGAGTTATTTATTATCAGCTATAATAAAAATGAAATTATTAATTTTCAGGTAAGTGGATGGAGCTTGGAATAATCATTCTGAGTGACCCACAAAGACAAATGACCCATGGTCTCCCTCATATGTGGAATCTAGTTTTTAAACATTTTTTGTGTGTTTTTTCAAGGCAGGTTGTCTCTGTGGAGTCCTGGTTGTCCTGGAACTCACACTGTAGACCATGCTGGCCTCGAACTCACGGAGATCTGCTTGCCTGTGCCTCCCGAGTCCTGATATTAAAGGCATGCACCACCACCGATCCTCTAGTTTTAAACTTTTAGATAAGTATATTAAGTTGAAGAACCAATATGTGGTGGTTTTAATGAGAATAGGTTCATATATTTGAATATTTGGTCCCCAGTTTGTGGAACTGTTTGAGAAGGTCTTGTAGGAGGAGCTGTGGCACTGGGGACAAACTGTGAGGTTTCATATGCCCATGCCATTGCCTGTTTGTTATCTCTCTGTATCTTGTCCTTGTGGGTCAGAATGTGAGCTCCGAGCTACTGCTCCAGCTCCAGCTCCATCGCTGCCTTCTGCCATCCTTCACCATTATGGTCATAGACTCACACTCTGAAAGTGTGAACTGGTGTTTTTCCTATGATTTGCCTTGGTCAGGGTATCTTAGCACAGCAATATTAAAGTAGCAAAAATATGATTGAAGTTAAGAAACTAGTAAGGAGCCATGGAGGGGGCAGGTTTTAAGGGAGAGGAAATAGAATGCAGGTGGCATGAACAGAAAAGGAGAGTAATGGACTAGAAGGAATACATGGGGGGGGACAGAGGGAGGGAGGGAATATGGGAGGGGTCCCTAACACCAAAGACCATATGGAAAACTACTATTATAAGCTTTCTAAAATATGTACATATACAAAAGGGGTTTAAAAGAGTAACCCTATACATGGGGGGATAATGCCTCTTCCAGGCACCACAGGCTATCAAATATAAAGCCCAGGGCCAGGTACAAGTTAACTCTTCTTTTGTTGTTGGTCAGTGGGTCCCATAAACTGCCTCCCAGTTTTTGTTGCTCTTGGTTACCCTCTGGAACTTGATTATAAGACCTCATTGCTCAAGACACCACATAGCTGAATCATCGGACATAAAAAAAAAAAAAAAAAAATCAAACTGGTATTGACTTGGAAGATTCATCCCTATTTGTTAGCTTTCATAGCGCTGGAAGGTTCTAATGTATATGACAAGGGAAAGAAAAGTAATTAACAATCTTACCAAGCTGTGAGTTTTGTGAGATACAGTAATGGAAAGATGTGCCCACTGGTGCAATAGTGGCACAAACATTAAGGGATAACCAATTACTTTCTGACTGAATTAAAAGCCTACTCCACAATATGAAACGTGTGCCTTGTAGCATCAGCTGAGCCAAAGAACTGTAGCTGGCTAGGTCATAGGTCATAGGTCATAGGGATGAGTCTAATGCTATTCTGCTAAATGGACATGATACCAAACTGCTTCCTAGTTCTTCTATTTACAGGTATAGACTGGTACATCTCTTAACTCTCATCAGAGAAGATGGGGAGTAATACAGAAACTGACAACTGGTCAACCTGCAGAGAACTAGAGACTCTGGAATGTTCAACTATGAGTGGGACATCTATCTCACACCTCCTCCTCCTCACAAGGATCAGGGGTCACCATGGAAGAGGAAGTCTGTAACATTTGTAAGAATCAGAGGTAGTGGACATCTACTCCAAAACAGTATTTGCCAGACATGAAGGCAGCAGATTTGCATACATAAATTCACAGCATGCACAAGACAAAGCCAAGCCAAATCTCAGCATGGATGGGGGAAAGGCTCATGAAGTCTCACTCCTAGCTGAAGAGTTATTGGCAATTGATGACTGCTAGGGGAGGGTCTGCTTTATTCAAAGATCCACGCTCCAATGAATGTTCCCACACCCATGCATATACAAACACTAAGTGGACTCAGGGAGTTTGAAGCACATGAAGTTAAGAGTGGAAAATGGTGCTAATAATTAGATAGTGTGGTGGTTTGAATAGGAATGCACCTCCCCCCAGACTTATGTATTTGAATGTTTGGCCCATAGGGCGTGGCGCTATCAGAAGGTGTGGCCTTCTTGGAGGAAGTGTGCTGGTTTACCTATTCTCCCTTTCATCTCCCATAATTGTCATTTTTGTCAACTCTCCTATAGCTGAATAGTGCATGGAATTGAAATATGCTTCCAAATTATTTTATCTATCTCTCTGACTTTTTTGATTCTGTCTAGATTAGTAGCCAAAATGCTTTTCCATCTCTCATGACAAGGTAAAAATCACAAGATAAGTTCTCACACCAAAGGTAAGTTCTTACGGGCTTATCCCTAGTTTTCCAGTTTCACCGAGTACTTCTTTGAGAGGCTAGGCTGTTATAACTGTACACACACAATCAGATCCCAGAAGTTCCACTTTTATATCACTAAAGATGCTTATCTGGGCATGGTGACACATGCTTGTAATCCCAGGGCTCAGCTGGTGCATGAAGGAAGATCAGTAGTCAAGGATCATCTTTATCTGCATAGTGAGTTCTAGCCCAGCCTTCACTATCCCAAAACACAAACAAACAAAAAATATTATATATGGCAAAATATTTCTACAAGTACCTAAGCTCAGCTGCAGACAAAAAAAAAATAATCCAAAAACAAAAATACTACCTTGAAGGTCTTCAAATTCTGTTTCTCTCTACAAATCACAAAGACATGGAGGGATGCTCCCTCTGAAGGGAGGAATGCTGTCTGCTGGAAGTAATAGTAGTGACTGACATTCTGATTTTCTTTAAAGTGGCTACAGAGAAACAAGGTTGACCATTCTGTGTGGTAAAACAATTGGTAAAGGCAATTTCTCAAAACTTTTGACTATTGCCAGCATCGCTGAAATGAAAGCACAGCTGCTAAGCTTATCTCTTTGAAGGACAGTGGTGGTGGCTTAATTTTTAATGACTCCTTTTGACGAACTCAGATCAGATGCTATCCCTTTGTAAGGTTTTCTTTGATCCATTTTGTCAAAATCCATTGTTCTCAGCTCTCCATTTCCATAGATATGCCTCTGTTGAATAATTGTCACTCCACTTCTTATTGTCATTGGGTATTTAGAAGTTAAATTGCACCTGATGGGATAAGCCTTTAATCTTAACTAAACAAGACGCTAAGCAGGGGAGCTCACAGATTCAAGGTAACCCTGGGTTATAGAGTCAGTTCAGTGCCTGACTGGATAATTTTCTGAGTTCATGTTTCAAATGAAAAGTTTTTTTTTTTAATGAGTTTAGTGGTACACACATTTAATCTTAGCTTTTGAGAGGCAGAGACAGGAGGATCTCTGAGTTCAAGGTCAGTCTCAGTTTCAGGTCAGCCAAGGCTACATATCTCAAAAACTGTGAAGTAAATCCACAGAGAACACACACAAATGCTCTTAGAGCCAAATAGAAAGTCTATATTGTGGGATTAAAGGTGTGTACTAAGGACCTGTCTGTATTCCAACTGGATCAGACAGACCTAGAAAGTCTTTGGATGTGGTCAGAGCAGCCATATTGCTGGATTAAAATTCCTCTATAGATGTGGGAGGGACCAGACCATTGTGGGTAGTGCCAACCCTAGGCAGGTGGTTTTAGAGTATATGAGAAAGCGGTTTGAACAAACCCCGAGGAACAGGCAGCAAGCGGTGTTCCCTCTATGGCCTCTACTTCAGTCCTTGACTCCAGGTTCCTGCCTTGAATTTTGCCCTGACTTCACTCAGTGATGGAGAGTGGGCACGAGTGCTAAGATGAAATCAATCTTTTTCGTCTCATAATTGCTTTTGATATAAAACCTGATTAAGACAGTTGAACTAAAAAACCTGCTGAGCTATGATTTTAACTCCAACAAGAGTTGACAGTCTATGTCACATGATCTTTAAAACTAGCTATGGATCTGTAGCAGCTGAGAAGCTAGGCTTTCAAAACATAACTCATGGGTTTTTTTTTGTTTTGTTTTGTTTTGCTTTGTTTTTTATAGGCAGGGTCTTCCTATCAACCCGGCAGGCTTTAATTCAATCCCTGCTCCAGCTCTCAGAATCCTCAAACAACAGGATTGCTCTATCATGCCTGGCATGGACTGTTTTCTTCTTTAACATGTCTATACTGCCAGGGGCAGCTTTGTATTTCTGCTCAGCTCAAACTACTTTGGCTCCACAAACTTAGGCCTTCTCAGGCCTTCTTCTTATACTTCCTCCCTCTTCACAAAGACTTCTCCACAATCACCCTGGAACCTTATTGTTCTTGGCTTCTCATGAACCAGATATGGATCTATGGTCACGGTCGCCTAGACACCCACCTGGCCTGGCTCTCTCAGTCAACCAGGTTTCTGATGAGGTTTCTCAAAATGTGGCTAGCTATGAGCTCAATCCCCCTACCTCCCTCCTCTTGACCCTAATTGATATAATTAATATAATTGATAGCCTGCACAGCTGCAGCCAAAATCAATCCCTTCTCACCTCCTCACCCCACGCCCTACATCCTGCTTTTAAAGTATATAAGCAGCCTAAGAAAATAAAATTTTGTCAGTTTGATCAGATTCCTTGACTTGCTGTCCGTTCTTTGCGTCTCTTGTCCCCCATTCTCTCCCTAGGGGTCCGAGGGTCTCAGTTGATTGTCCGGCAGGCCCGGACACTGTACCACCTATACAAGGTAGAGTTGACTGAAAGGTGAGAACCTCAACTGAGAAAATGCCTCCATAAGGTCTGGCTATGGGGGCTGGAGAGATGGCTCAAGGGTTAAGAGCACTGGCTGCTCTCCCAAAGGTCTTGAGTTCAATTCCCAGCAACCACATGGTGGTTCACAACCATCTATGATGAGATCTGGTGTCCTCTTCTGGCATGCAGCAGAACACTGTATATATGATAAATAAATAAATCTTTTTAAAAAGATCTGGCTGTGGGGCATTTTTACATATTAGTATTGATGAGGGAGGGCCCTGCCCATTATGAGTAGTACCATCCCTGAGCTGGTGGTCCTAGGTTTTGTAAGAAAGCAGGCTGAGCAAGCCATTGGAAGAAAGTCAGTAAGCATCACCCTTCCATGCCTTTATATCAGCTCCTGCCTCCAGGTTCCTGCTCTGTTTAAGTTCCTGTCCTGATTTTCTTCCATGATGAACAGTGATATGGAAGTGTAAGCAAAAAAACAAAAAAACAAAAAAAAACAAAAACCCTTTCCTCCCCAACTTGCTTCTGGGTCACAGTGTCTCTTCACAGCAATTGTCTTAAAAAAACAAAGCAAAGCTAAACAAAACAAAAGAATCACCCAGGAAACAATTAAGTGCTTCAGGGACATCTGTGAGGCATTTCCAGAGGTAATTACATTTTATAGACTTTGACCTATGGGATGATGTAATCTACTGATAGAGTCAACATCTGAATAGAGATTATTGGGAAATGGTAGGACTGTGGAAGGTGAGGGCTATGGAGGAAATAGGTCACTGGGACATACCCTGCTCCTTTCCTTCTGGATATCCTGTCATATCCTCCCCCCACCCCCCACAATGGGCTGATAACTCCATGAAGAAAATAAATCTGTCCTCTTTTGTCTCTGCCAGGTATTTGGTCACAGTGACAAGACTGATTCACATACAAACTCTTGTATAAATATCACCTGCTGTTTTTGAGGACTGAGATGAACCAAGGATCTATAAGCCTAAAGTGTATTTTTGTTGAATGTGACTATTAAGATAAAATGTAGTGATGGAAAAAATCCATTGCCATAACAAATGCATTCTCCACTAAAATCAGAATTCATCTTTAGGATTGCATGAGCTGAACTATATATTTGCTTTACTGATAAATGCAAGAACAAGAACGCAAGCTATTTTCCAAGACTCTGATAGCCAGTGTTTCTGTAATAACATGCCCATAGCTGTATTGAAACATATTATAGAATTGAAGGCAGGAGCCAAATGTTTCTTAACAAGACCTCAGCTGATCAGAGGATCGTGGCTCATGTAGCTGAAAGAATTAAAGCTGCTTAATGCTTGAAAGGGTTTTTTATTCATACATTCTTTTAGCATAATTAGTAAAGTGGCTTCTTCTCAGTTGGGTTTTTTTCCTTTTTTATGTTCTGCCTCAATATATGTTTATGAGCCACGTGCATGGCTGGTGCCTACAGAGACCAGAAGAGAGTGGCTGGTCCTCTGGAGCTGAAGTTGTGGACAGTTGTAAGCTGGCAGGTAGGTGCTGAGAATCAATCCCAAGGATTTGGGGCCCTCTGCAAGAGCAGCAGGTACTCTTAGCTACTGACCCATCACTGTACCCCTTGATAGTTTATTTTAAAGTATTCTGGACACAGATCACCAGAGGACCTAGGAAATCTCAGCTTCTTTATACAACAGTGACAGAAACTGTGTGAGAGAGATCACAATTTTCAACAAGCGAAAATAAATAGTCTTCAGTTTTTGAAAGTCAGTAGAAAGACTGGTTACATTGACAGAAATCTGTTGTAAAACATAACATGAAATTTAAAATTCAAACCCAGAAGCAGAAAGACTCAAATGGTATATACTCACTTATATCTGCATACTAGCCCAAGGGGCATGTCCCACGAAAGCCTTCACTTACCAGGAAACTGGGACAGAGGGGAAGGCATCCTATTGGGACTCTAAATGAGAGACGCATGGGAGAATAGCAAAATAAAAGGATACAGAGGGTCTTAGAAATCTACAAGTAGAACAATATGATAGGCAGATTTGGGCCCGGGGGTCCCGCTCAAACTAAGGCACCAGCCAAGGACAATACAGGAGGTAAACTTTAAACCCCTTCCCTGATCTAGCCAATGGTCAGAATAGTCTCCACAGTTGAGTGGAGAGTGGGATATGACTTTCTCACGTACTATGGTGCCTCACATTTGACCATGTCCCCTGGAGGGGGAGACCTGGTGGCACTCAGAGGAAGGACAGCAGGTTACCGAGAAGAGACTTGATACCCTATGAGCATATACAGGGGGAGGTAATCCCCCTCAGGAACAGTCATAGGGGAGGGGAATAATGGGAAAATGGGAAGGAGGGAAGAATGGGAGGATACAAGGGATGGGATAACCATTGAGATGTAACAAGAATAAATTAATAAAAAAATTTTTGGATGTTTTAAAGAGAAAAAAAAAGAAATTTAAAATTCAAAGGATGTCTTTGAATTTAACAAAGGAATCTGGTTGGGGGGGATGCAGTTGCTGGGAACTTAGATCCACATAACTACAGTCAGAAAATCATAATATTGATCCTTTGACATTTGGTCAGCTGTGTTACTGTTGTGGAACAGCTACTATTTGAGGGACTTAAAAGGTTCCCTTCATGCTGAAAACTGAACCAAAAAAAAAGAAAAAACCAAACAAACAAAAAAAATGAAGTTAATGTGAAGAGCTACACCACATTCCCAGAGTAAGTACAGATGATGACTCATAAGATGATATCTGGGCTCGGTTATAGTTCATTGAGTGTTAATTTCTGATTATTCGGATGATTTTCACCAGAACTTTTCACTGGCACACAAGCAAATGAGCTGAGTTTAGATGCCTGGCTCCCACGTAAAAGCAGGTGTGGCAGGACTTGTCTGTCACTCCAGCATTGGAGAGTAACAAGAGGCCAGGTTAGCTTTAGCTGCCAACATGACTCATCTGAGAGCCATCTGAGAAAATAGTCTCAATGAAGAGATTACCCTGATTAGACTGGACTCTGGGCACATGGTAAGGGATTGTTAGTTGATGGCAAAGGGCCCAGAGCACTTTGGATGGCACCATTCCCTAAGCAGGTGGGCTGGCCAATAAGAACGCTAGCTAAACATGAATGAAGGAACCATATTCCTTCATCAGTTCTGCTTCAAGTGTCTGTTTGAGCTCCTGCTCTGCCTTCCCTTAATGATGCTTAGCTTGTAAGCTAAGATAAACCCTTTCCTGCCTTAAGCTGATTTTGCTCAGAGTATTTTATCATAGCAACAGATAGTAGATTAGCAGACAGAGACAGGCAGATCCCTGAGCTCATCCTGCCTAGGTGAATAAGTGCGCCCCAGGTTCATCAAGAAACACTGCCTCAAAACTAAGTTGGAGTGAGGGAGAGGGAGACACCTGGCATCAACATCTGGTTTCCATATACAGGTGTACACACACACACACACACACACACACACACACACACACACACACACACACACACACACACACACACACACACATACACCAGAATCACTTGTGAAAGTCAACACTCAGATGGAAGGGAACGGCACATCATTCCAAGAAAATGCTAAGATCCAAGATATTGATGCATACAGGAAAAAGGAATGGTGGACTTTCATTTTAAAGAATACTCATTAGTGTGATCACACTTTTTCCCATTATAAATTGTATGAAGTAATATTTGTAACATGCTGCAAAACTCTGGTGCCCCATATTTGACTACGTCCCCTGGATGCGGAGGCCTGGTGGCACTCAGAGGAAGGATAGCAGGCTACCAAGAAGAGACTTGATACCCTATGAGCATATACAGGGGGAGGAGGTCCCCCTCAGTCACAGTCATAGGGGAAGGAAGTAAGGGGAAAATGGGATGGAGGGAGGAATGGGAGGATACAAGGGATGGGATAACAGTTGAGATGTAATATGAATAAATTAATAAAATATATTTTAAAAAGAAATATGCTGCAAAAGACTCATAAAAGCAGGCAAGATAAAGCACACACAAAAAATTTTTTTTTCGAGACAGGGATTCTCTCTGTATCCTTGGCTGTCCTGGACTCCTTTTGTAGACAAGGCTGGCCTAGAACTCACAGAGATCTACCTGCCTCTGCCTCCCGAGTGCTGTGATTACAGGAGTATGCCACCACATCCAGCTACATTCACAACTCTTATCATAAAAAATGCCACGAAAGAGTCATAAAATATTTCAGAGTTAGGTCATATTCCAATCTTATGTCAGGAAAACTTGTTTTTAATTACTCCACTAGAAAAATTTGCCAGCCAGTGGTGACACATGCCTTTGATCCCAGCACCTGGGAGGCAGAGGTAAGCAGATCTCTGTGAGCTTGAGGCTCACCTGGTCTGGTCCACAGAGCAAGTTCCAGGTCAGCTAGGGCTATACAGAGAAAACCTGTTTCAAAAATCAAAAAAGAAAAAGAAAAATTATACTATGTAAGTAAACAAAAAAGAAGTGAAAACTGAACTAGTTTGAAAAAAAAGTATTAGTTTGCTATTCAGAGAAAAACAATATAGAGATTTTTGCTTATACACTTTTAGACATATATATTATATATACTGTAACTTTACCACTCACCTCCCCATTACTATGTGGGCATTTTTCCATGTTAATATATTTACATGCCATCATTTTAATAGTATCATAGTATTTCATTTATGGCTATATTATAATTTACTTAACCAATTTTGCACTGACAGATGCTTAAATTATTTATTAAAAATCACTCTACTAAACAGTATACTATCCTTGCTACATCTACAATGATGTTATAAAGTGTTCAAGTTATGTTAGTCCTCCAGGGCTAACATCATTTACTGTTGGAAAAAAGACTCTAAGCCTTCCAGACCCTTCTCTAAGAGGGCTCAGGCTCCAACCCCAGAACCCCATCCCACACCCCTCTTCATCTCAGCTATGTCCCTGAGTGCTGGTTGCCTTTTTCTGTGATCAGATAAGCCCACAGTCCTGTTCCTGTCACAGAGTTCCTTTCCATTTGGCTAACCTCGCCACTATCCAGGCTTCTGCCCAAGAGCTCTCTCTCTGGCAAAGCTTGCCCTGACCACTTACCTTGTCACCATTTCAGTTACTTCATTTCATACTGTCTGAAATGATTCTTTCTCTCCCTTCACACCCGCCCCCCTCTCTCTCTCACCAGGCTGATGCTCTTAAGATCCATGTAACCTGAGCACAGTGCCAGACACATAAAACTCCCTCAAATGTCAGGCAACTCTTCAGAGGCCACATTTGCAGGAAAAAGAAAACAAAAACAAAACTCAACAACAACCTAGGAGTGCCCAGCCTTTTGTACTCCTGAGCAAATTCAATGTCATCAAGGAAACAACTTCTTCCGCAGGGCTTTCACCACCCTCACAGCCTTTCGGCCATTCCGAGATTTTCCTTTGTGGCCTTCCTTTATCATTAACATCTAAAGCATTTCTTTCTCCGCAAGGAGATGAAAACTTCTCCAGGGTCAAGATTGTATAAAACTGCCTGCTGTGCTCCCAGGTCCAGCAATAATATCTGCATTGAATAAGCACACACAAAGTACTTTTTGAATAAAAGAAATACAAGTATTCTCTGTGCTGAAAGCACTGGAGTTTAAAAATAAACTATGCAGAATTGAGATGTGTATTTTCTTAACAGCTGGCTCCAGAATTATTGCCAGGAACAGAGGGGTGCCTGGGGGAAACCCCCTGATAAGCCACTTGGAGGAGGAGGGGACCACCTGAAGTTAATGTGAACACCCCAAGGTAATGGGAGGAATGCTCTGGCGGTCTGCCTGACACAGGGAGTCAGAGGTTCGAGGCTATGTGTCAGTTGCATTGCAAGTTAGAGTCCAGTCTGGGCTGCGTGTAATCTTGTCTTTAGAACAAAAAGTAGATTTCATTATAGCATTTTCACACATGTAATACCACTATATTAATCTCTTATTTATAGCCCCATACACACTGCCCACAGGAGAAAACGCCGGCATGACCCGGCCATCAGACAATCCGGCACACTGCATTTCTATAGGAGAAGCATGGCACAACATGCTCCCTGAGTAGCCAAGTCAGAACACTGAACATGGCTCCTTTAATGTGTTTCTTCCAAACAGAGACCCTGGTAGTATGGGCGCTCACTGTTCACCCCGAGGTAAGGTGCCAACCAACTGCCGTTGATAGGCTTCCACTACATGAGTAGTTGTTCATATTCAAGAAGACAGACGCCTATTCCTGAAACCATCTCCAGGGTGGTTCTTCTCAGCGCCCTTTACTGACCCACTGGCGTTGCGCTCTTGTTGGAGGATGCCCTAATAACAAGCACAACAGCAAACCGCTATCCCTTCTCCCACTCCCAGTAAGCCCCTCCTTCCTATTACTGACACCCCTACCCATGCAAAGGCATCCCCTTTTGTGTACATGCCAGTTTTTCAAGTTAAATCTAGATTTTGCATATGATAGAAAGTATACTGTGTTTGTCCCATCCCATTACTGTCATCGGGGTCTTGCTTTGCATTCTCCCCAGCTCCTCTGTCCTCCTGCTTGCCATCAAAAGAATGCAGCTGAGACACAGAAAGCACAGTGTGTAAGATACATAGGATGTATCACAGAGAAAAGTGGAGTACTCTCAAGGTGTGAGCATGGACAGTGGCCAAGGGTACCATTTGTGGATCTACATTTTAGGATTTTCTAGAGCTGACAGTTTTTCCTAAGAGGCATTTTCCTGTCCAAGAGACTGATTGACAAGCCCATTTGGATTAAATCTTATGGAAAGAGACTTATGACACTGTCCTTTATCAAAAGGTCTTGATAGTAAGTTTATATGACTTAAATAGTTACCTATTAATGAACTTTCAGGAAGTTGAGAATGTTATGTCTCCACCCAGAAATATGAGTCAGATCCCATTCTTTTGGCCAGTAGTCAGAACCCTGCAACTTCATTTCCAGGCTTTTTCCAGGCTGCTGGTCATGAGGGAGGAGTCCGCGCTCAGTGGTTGTCAAGCCTGTTTGTGAAAGCATTAGCCGCTTGGTCTCCCTCCCATCCCTCCCTCCACAAAGTTCCCCTTCTGCTTTCATGTCATACATGTTTTTAATCCAGATGCTGCCTATGAGAAAAGGGGAAAATAACTGTGTAAAACTTGTCTTTCTGTGTCTGGCTTATATCACGTAACAGGTTGGTTTTCAGTCTCATACCTTTTCCTGCATGCATGATTTCATTCTTCTTGTTGCTGAATAAAAGACACATGTACACATACCTCATATTTTCTTCATTCATTGTTCTATTGATGGCATTCTAAGCTGGTTCTATGTCTTGGCTATTATCAATAGGGCAGCAATAAACACGGAGGTGTAGTTCTCTTTGTGGTGTGATGATTTCAGATTCCTTTGGATATATACTCAAGAGTGGTATACAACAGTTGTTCAACTTCTGGTTATTTAAGGAACATTCATACTGACTTCTCTTGTGGCCACAGTGGCCACATTCCTACGTGCAGGGTATAATGGTTCCTCTTCCTCCATATCCTAGCCCGTGTCTGTTGGTCTTTGTTTTCTGATGGTAAACCTTCTGACCAGAGTGAGTTGGAATCTGGAAGCAGTTTTAGTTTGTGTTTTCCTGGTGCCTAAGAATGGTTTTCAAATATTTTGTCTTTTAAGAAATGCGTACTTGGTTTATTCATCCACTTATACACCGAATGATCTCAATTTTTTGTCTTTTTTCCCCCAGTTTTTATATATCCTAGATACTAATAGTCTGTCATAGTTGCAAAGGCTTTCTCTCCCATTCTGTAGTTTGTCTTTTCACTCATGATTACTTCCTTTGCTGTACAGAAGGTTTTGTTTTCTCATACAGTTTTATCAGTACTTGCAGTTAACCCCCTGAGCTTTTGCAGCCATTTTAGAAAGTCTTCACCTCTGCCCTTGTTTTGAAGTGCTTTCCTCCAGCAGTTTCAAAGCTTCCGGTCTCATATGGAGGTCTTCAATCCATTCTGAATTCATTTGGGGGCAGGGTTAGAGATAAGGACCTAGTTAGAAAACACTCTGGAGTAAAGTCATCATCTCCATGCCTTTCTCTCAGATCTTCAACCAAGGCGACTCCTGTGTCCTGTGCAAACGGCCTGCTCAGAGTGCTCTGTGTGTGTATGTGTGTGTGTGTGTGTGTGTGTGTGTGTGTGTGTGTGTGTGTGTGTGTG
Organism: Acomys russatus; assembly: GCF_903995435.1. Lineage (NCBI taxonomy): Eukaryota > Metazoa > Chordata > Mammalia > Rodentia > Muridae > Acomys > Acomys russatus. Next base: position 22,882,339 of record NC_067138.1, read on the forward strand.
TGTGTGTATGCCCTCACATGAGTGCCAACAGCAAAAGGGCCTGATGTGGTGTGTGTGTGTGTGTGTGTGTGTGTGTGTGTGTGTGTGCGTGCACACACATGAGAGCAAACAGGAAAGGGCCTGAATATGATGTCTAAACCAATATATTGTCAAGTAGGAATAAAGATTTGAGGGTAAGAGCCAGAAGTGGCTTGGAGAGTGCAACTGCCTAGACATTCCTAGAAAGTAACCATAACCTTAGTTTTAGAGTGTTGGCTTCACTTTATCTAGACCTCATAGGACAAAGGGAGAAGAGTTTTGCCTCTGAAAACATCCCTACCTGGAGAGGGCTGACACATCTCACTCCTCACCCAGCTCTTGCCTAATTGCTGATCATTTTCCACCAGTTTAGAATCTAGGACCTGAGATCTAAAAGGATGAGGGAAACAGGAGTCTGAAAGAAAGCCTGGAAGGAGAGACCTTTCTGCCTATTGCTAGACTCCATAAACTCTGTCAAATTGTCTCGTCCTATTTGTTGCTGTTGTTTTGTTTTGGATTTTGTTTTTAAGCGACAATAGGAAGAAGGGAGTAGTGGCTCATTCTTATAATCCCTGTACTCGGGATGCTGAAACAGGAGGATGACCTTGAGTTTTAAAGCTAGCCTGGGCTACAAAGTAAGGTCCTCCCTCTCTCCCTCCCTTCCTTACTTTTCTGTGTGTATGCGTAAGAAAGGTTTTTTGTTTGTTTGTTTTTTGTCTTAAGTTTTTCGAGACAGGGTTTCTCTGTGTAGCCTTAGCTGTCCTAGGCTTGCTTTGTAGACCAGGCAGGTCTCTGTGAGTTCGAGATCCACCTGCCTCTGCCTCATGAATTGGCACGCACTACCAAGTCCAGCTATGAGAGAGATTTAAAGTGGACAGATTCTGTATAAGTAATAACTACACCTCCCTTTACAGTTATAATCAAGTCACACAAAATAAAATCAAAACCGTTTTTTAGTTTTATTTGATGACCTACTTGACACCTGCTGAGAGCATGAACTACATGTTGTTCTCCTCTCCCCACCTGGAGAGCAGGCTGCTTGGTCACATTTGTTTGTTTGTTTGCTTGCTTGCTTTTTATTTTTTGAGACAGGGTCTCTCTGTGAAGCCTTGACTGTCCTGGTCTCACTTTGGAGACCAGGCTGGCCTCGAACTCACAGAGCTACACTTTCCTCTGCCTCTTCTAATGCTGGGATTACATGCAGGGGCCACCATCCATGCCCGGCCCCTGTGTGGCCACTCCTGTGAACAGCTTAGAGGATGACTCATAACTGTAGCAGGGAGAAAATGCACAATTTTTACATCCGCATAATCTTAGAATTCTGGGGAAGGGAGGAAAGAGCTGTCTAGCCAGACACAAATTAGTATTAGAGTTCATATATGGAAAAATCATTAGAGTTCATATATGTAAAATCTATTCCTTTCTTTGCCCGAGACTCGGCAGGCTGAAACTTGATTTGTTACAGTTGTGAACAAATCCGGGTTTCATTTCAGCCAGCAGCTCCTGTTCTCATTAGAATAGCCCGAATTCTTCCAAGACTGGAAGTTTGTACTTTCTGGCTTGTTGCTCTAGTCATGAGTCATCACACAGTGATCTGCTCACTCTAGCTCCACGGTTATCTGACTGGGGAAAGGGTCACCTTTAGTGAGGCGAGTCTCCACTTGTTAAATTCAAAGTACACTTGTTAATCATTAGCTGAGCTAAAAGTGGAGCCTGACCCCATTCCCCATATATACATTATCTCATTTTAAATGAGTGGTCATGAACACACACACACACACACACACACACACACACACACACACACACACACACAACACTCACACATATGCAAACCTTATAAAGAAGAGTGGAGAGACTGTAGGTAGGAAAGAATCAAATGGCCCCTTGAACAGACCTTGTAGAGCCTTTAGGAAGTGCTGTACTATATTACATGACAAAGAGGAATTAGGGCAGCACATGACAACCAGCAGCTGGATCATGCTGCATTAATCAAGCATAATGACAAGGGTCAATAAAATTGAAGAGGGAGGCGAAAGAGAGTCAGAGGGGGAGGCTGTGGGGGATGATCTGAGGCACAAGCCACAGACTTAAAAGGTAAAAAAAAAGAAACCACGGGCCCAAGGATGTAAACACCTCCACCCCTGCTGACGCCTGGGTTTCCCCAAGAAGCCTGGGTCAGCCATCTGACCTCCAGAGCTGTACTTGCGGGTTCTGGAGTGCTAGGGATCACACTCAGGGCGAGCACCCTACCACTGGGCCATATCCTCAGCCCCTCTAAGCTGTAAAACAATGCCTTCATGTTTACTTTAAGCTCTGAAGTTGTAGTGGCTTGTTACATAACAGAGGAAGGACACAGATACTATAGACAATTGTGGTTATTGTTTTTCTGGGGACTGTGAAGGGGAGAGAGTTTGATATTGTCTACCTTTTATAAAATGTCTTTAGTATTTTTATGAAAGATCCTCCTTTAGCCGTGTTCCAAAACCCTTAGAGGAATCCTGAACAAAATATAGCACTGAACCGTGTGTGTGTGTGTGTGTGTGTGTGTGTGTGTGTGTGTGTGTGTGTACATATGTGTGTCTACCCACATGAGTATGTTTTCTCTTTATTAAGAAGTTTCATAGATGGGTGCAGTGGCACATGCCTGTAATCCCAGTATTTGGAGAGGCAGAGGCAGGCAGATCTCTGTGAGTGTGAGGTCTACAAAGCGAATCCAGGATAGCCAAGGTTACATAAAGAAACCCTGTCTCCAAAAAAAAAAAATGGTTTCACCTTTGCCCTGGTGAGGTGGCTCAGCATATTAAGACTTTCGCCTTCAAGCCTAATGGTCCAAATTTGATCCCTGAAACCCACAGACTGAAAGAAGCAAATGGACTCCCAAATGTTGTCCTCTGACCCCCACAAGTATATGTGTGTTCACACATTCACACATATTCATATTAACATACAAAATAAATATATAAATAAATGTAATGAAAATATCTAAATGAATTGTTGCTAGAAATTTTCACTGTGTATTTATGAACTTTTGTTGATCTCTAACTTAAACTGAAAAAAGTGAAATCACTTTTTTTTTTAATATTTAATATACTAAGTAGGGGGTTATGGCCAAAACCAGTGAACATTTAAGCTAACATTTGACAACATCCCAGCTGCTTCTTGATATTTCTAATCTCATTTATTAAAAAAAAGAAAAACCAGTGACTTATAAAAGAGTCGCATAACAAAAAGTATCTGAGTTTATTTTAATCAAGATCTCATGAGCAATGAAAACTCAATTTAACAGAGACGTGTTGAGGCCCCGCAGAATACCAGACACCATCTGGATCCATCTGCCCACGTGGATCTTCTCCACAGAATCCAACAGAGGACAAAGGATGTCATTCCTGGGAAGGACAGAACGCAGCCAAGTCCTCATCCATTTCCTCTTTGTTCACTTCCTTGTGCTTGGTGCCTATGGTGGGATTCTGCTGGGGCCAGGGCACAGATGACAGTGCTGCTGATGGGACAGCAGAGCTGGGATATAGGGATCACTGGAGATGCCAGAAACAGTGGAGCTGCAGTTAATGCTGTTGGCATCCACCGGGTGGGGGTGGGGTGCGGGTGGACTGGGAGGAGAGTGGTCAAGGGAAGTAGAGAATTAGGGCACGGGGTGCTATGAAGATGACCTTGTGGTTTGCAATATGTTGGTTTCCTTACTTTGCATGAGTTTTTGTTTGTTTGTTTGTTTGTTTGTTTTGTTTTGTTAATCCACAGCACGTAGACAGATGGAGGAGGCAAAATAACCACCTTTCCCTTCACTTCTGAATCCCAAGGTCTGGTGCACAAAGTCCCCAGTCCTTCTGCCCACTGTCAGTTTCTGTGTCGTCATTTCCGTTTCCTCTTTGTAGTATGTGCACAGCAGCTTCACTACTGAGCTCCGACTGCCGACTCCGACTGCGGTGCTCCCTCAGCCTGGAGCACACTTCCCCTCTATTTCAAGGTCTTCTATCCTTCAGACTTTAAACCAAGTGAGACGGCACACAAAGGACTTCCCAGGCACGGTCATTGCATCTGCTCTTCTCTTGGCCAGCTTTCTCATCTCACAGTTGTGCGGGTGTGTGTAAACTAGGGTAACTGAACTTTTACCTGCAGCTCCCTTGGGTAAAGTTTCTCCCAATACACCCACTCTTGCCTCTTTGCCCCCTTAGACATGTGCGTAAATCTCTGTCTTATCACTGACTTTATCCTGCCTCAGCGCTATCATTTTCTGTGGCAGACTCTTCTCTCCTGGCTTCTCTTTCAGCTTTTGAGGGTAGACAGTCTCCATATAATATGAGTGCTTTATAAAGGACGGTACTCGTGCCGGTGTGTCAGATAAAGCATGCGCACAGGAAGTGACTGAGCAGCAATTCCTTCTCTGGCTTTTCTCCTACTCTTGCGGTTTTTTTTGTTTTGTTTTGGTTTTGGTTTTGGTTTTTTGTTTGTTTGTTTTGTTGTTGTTGTTTAAACAACCAAAGGTTTTTAAAAGGTTAGACTTTTCCACCTGCCACGAAGTGTGGAAAGTTCGTGGGTGTGTCTCTGACAGAAGTAAGGAAATGTTAATCAAGACTGTTGCTTACTTCTGCTGTTTTTTTGTTTTGTTTTGTTTTTGTTTTTTGTTTTTTTTTTAAGCTTTCACTAATAGCACCTGTTGCTTAATGGAACAGAGTAATGAACCTACAAAAAATGGCTCTAGGATTTCAAGATGTGGCTGGCTGATGTTATGGCTGGAGAGGAAGTGGAAGGAAATAGTTAACTTCCAAGCAGCAAGTGACACCTCTGCCCCTCCCTGATCGAACCCACCTCTGCTTTTCCCTTCTAAAACATGTTTTGGGGTGGGGAGGGAGGTGGAAGAAAGACTTGTTTGACCTGTTGGTACAAATGCTCAGATGAGGCAATGGTGATTCACACCACCATGGAAGCTTTACAGGCGGTTGCTGAAGAGAGTTCAAAGCAGCATTGACGTAAGTGAAAATTAAGGACATTTCACAGAAACTCTTTGATTATTTGAAGAGCAAGGGGGCCTGTCTTAGTCACTTTCTATTGCTGTCAAGAGACACCATGACCAAGACAACCTACAAAAGAAAGCTGTTATTGGGGCCTTGTTTACAGTTTCAGAGAATGAGTGAGACCATGGTAGTCGTGACAAGGAAAGTGGCACAAGGCAGAGAGCACTAGCCCACCCCCAGTGACACGCCTCTTCCAACAGGGTCTCACTTCCTAATCTTACCCAATAGTTCCACCAACTAGGGACCAAGCACTGAAACATATGAGCCTACAGGGGCTGTTCTCATTCAAACCACCACAGGGTTTTATTGATTTGTGCTGGTTCTGTTGTCTTGTTGTTGAGACAGTATCTCTATGAATTCCACCCTGGCCTTGAACTCTGTGTAGCCTAAACTGATACAATTTCAATTGTATGCCACCACTTCTGGACAAAATACATTTTTTTTTTTTTTTTGATAGCTCCCGGGAATGACATCTCGCAAAGTTTGTTAATTTGCCCCTATCTGAGGGAAATTACAAAATAAAAATTCTAGTTTTAGAAATACAAAGGGACAGCCCTGTGCTACAATGTGTTTTTGAAGTTCAAGACTATTTTCTATGCCTCTGTGCTCTGAAAGAACACTGTGGGTAGGCATGTGTGTGAATAAATATTTTTTCACTTATTTTACCATATCATGTATTTTGCAAAGCTACATAAATATTTAACACAGAAAAACAACAGAATATATTTCCCCCAAATAAAGCTTCCTCATATAGCCCCTACCTCCAAAACAAGTATTTTCGAGAACAGAGACGCCTTGCTGTGGAATGTGTTTTGCAAATGAGACACAGGAATGCATAACAGTTTGTTGGTGGCTAAGGTACAAAGTAGAAAACCATGATCCTTTTCCCTCTTCTCTCGCTGTGATTACCCAAGTCCCTAACATCCCCTCTGTTATTGGTAGTAGAAAGAGTGTGCAGTTTGCACCGGTTAGTTATTAAGTCTGAGTTACCAGTAGTGCATCTGTGTCCCATTAAGAAAGAGGTAAGTACTTACCCTTGAAGACATTTAACAAAGAGCAGATCTGGATTTGAATTCTTCTTTATACCCTTCCTCTGTCTGTTGCATGAGTCTTACTCTATACCTGCCTGAAGTCTGTCTTGTGAATCTGTTTGTCCCTGTGTCTGTCCATATGTGTGTCTCCTGTTTTTGTCTATGAATGATATCTGTCTATGTAGTTGTGTGTGTGTTGTGTGTGTGTGTGTTTTGTGTGTGCTGGGCAATGTCTGTGGGTGTTTACATGTGCTGTATGTGTTGGTGTGCATAAGGAGTGTCTGGCTGATTATGTATCTGTGTGTCATGTGAACCATGTATTTGTTCTGTCTTTGTAAGTGGTATTTATGGCTGTGTATGTTTGACCCTATGTGTATCTGTCGTATGGTATGTGTGTCTGTCTGTCTGTTTGTCTGTCTTGTGTGTGACTGCTGCGGAGCCAGCAAACATTCCAGTCTCTTGGAATATATGAGATATTTCAGAATGTTGCATCACTACAGAAGATGCTGGATGCTGACAATGGACTGGGCTACCTACTGAGGAGCCAAGCATGCTTCATAGTCAACTGTAAACATAGAAGGGAAAGACAATCATATTAAGACTATATTTTTCCTTCTCAGTCTTAGTCTCAGAGGCATATATCCAAATGCAAAAATGCTAGGCAAAAGGCAAATTGTAGGATGTTTGGGACTTTTTTTTTTTTTTTTTTAAGAAGGGTAGAACAAGAATGTATTTTGTAGGCTCTAGGTCTTACTTCCAATGTCCAGAGTCGTCACTGAACTTTAGCAACCCATGCTGTAATTTCTAAGATAGCAACAGTGGTTTCCGTAACTGTTCATGACCAAGAAACCTTCTGTTCTTGTTTTAGAGAAAATACAGTAAGGGGGAAAAGCAGGAACATGAATGCAGACACATTCTTCTAGTTCATGTTTATTGACACATAATGAGGCTCAGGTCACAGTTAACAACTAACCAAGTCCTAATTATATATGCAGGATGCATTTAACCCCCTCAGCAGTGGTTCCAACGTTTCCTACCTCAGCATTACCACGAGAGGTTCAGGCAGTGGCAGACACATATACTCCAGCACTCATGGGCTTAGGCAGGAGGACCTTGGGCCAGCTTGGGATACACAGCAAGACTTTGTCAGGGTTGGGGAGAAAGGGTTAGCACATGAAAGTCCCCAGGTGACAGTGATGCTGTTGTCCCCACTTTAAGGACCACTGTCACACAGACTTCTACAGAGCAATTTTAACTGCACCAGGAGACTTCTATGGAGGTTTTTTATAAAATAGGGAAGAGTGCCTGTGTGAACTGAACTCAAGTTCATTGAGCGGAAAAGGCAAGTGGCCTTTTAAAAGCTGCTATGTACTAAAGACAAGGCAAGACATGATGGGTGGGAGGGGGTGCTGGACCATGTGAGGGGAGACAAGCTTCTGCTAGACTAAATACAGGAGATGTAGTGATGTGAGTTAGAACACTTGTCCATCAAGGATAGGTGCAGACCAAAAATTGTCTCTTTGAATGTTTTCATTTCAAGGAGATGGTTCTCCAGTCCTTGCAAAGATAATTCTGGGTGAGAGAACATTTACATCTCAGAGGATCAGAGAAGAACATAGCACTGAAAACTCCTTAAAGTAACTGATCCAAGAAGAGGAACAGGGGTGGGGGGGCCTTTCTGCCTATAATTTTTAGCTGACAGGAAGTAATGGGGTTTTCCTGGTGCCACTGGGCTTTTTCAGATAAGAACTTTATGGAGGCAGGAGTTGTCACCTTAGGAACGTGCAGTTGAGCTGTTCAAAGTACACTAACGTCTGCTCACACGTCTGGCGTATGCTGATGGGGAGCTGCAGGTGGGTGAAACCGTTTGCGCTGTGTTAAGGGGGAAGCCATGTTGAGAAGAGGGTTCAGAGTGGCTAGCTGTGGAGGAGAGCGCTGTTCCTAAAACACAAAGGCAGAAGCAGGTAGCAGACAGGGAGGATGCTGAACTCTGGTGCTCTGTGGACAATTACCTAATGTTTTATAAAGCAGCCAATCATGCCATTCCAAGTTAAGGAGGACAGGAGACTGAGCAGTCACTGCAGCAAATACCTGGAATTGAAATCCATCTATCTATCTGTCTGTCATCCTCTATCTATCTCAATGTTTAAAAACATATATTCAGCAATACTGACTAGTGTGGAAGACACAATACAAGCTCCCTGCCTCTCTCTCTCTCTGCTTCTTAATCCCTGCTCCATGCCTGGGGCAACTCATATCATATGATATAACCCCCTGCTATAGCATTTTTGTTCAAGGAGAAACATTAAACTAAATGCCAAATGCAGCCTTGAATTAGATTAAAAACAAAAATGGAAATGCAGCCAAGGGCAGAATTTCTTTGGTGACAGTAAGGACAAACTAATTATGGGGTCTGCTATGAGATGAATTGTGTCCCCTTCATGCCCAAATTTGTGTGAAGAAGTTCTAGCCATCAATGTGATAGCGTTTGGAGAAAACCCCTTCCCGTGAGCAATAGTAGGGGAAGGTGATTCAAGGACACAGCCAATACATTATGGTTTATTCTCTTATTGGGTTGTTTGTAGGTAAAGTAGAAAATGTACTACATTTGTATGTGCACCTAGAAACTAGGCTTCCCCTTCCCCCCTCCACTGTTTTGTTTACTTTGTATGGTTTTGGTTTTGTTGTTGTGAAAGGACCTCCCAAGTTGGTCTCAGACTCAGTATGTATCAAAGAAAACCTTGAGCTTCTGGACCTCCTGCCTCTACATTTTCAGAGTTTGGACCAAAGAGTCACTGTCACATTCAGTTGGGGCATGGAACCCAGGATTTTGTGTACACCAGACAAGCATTCTACCAACTGAGCCTGGGGTTTCCTGTTTGACTCCAAGTTATAAGGGTTTTGTTGTTGTTGTTTCTGGTTTTCTTTTTTTTTTTTTTTTTTTTTCTTTCTTTTTTTTTTCTTTTTTTTTTTTTTTCATTACCCCTGGCTCTTCAACAGATTTTGGTATCCTGAAGGCCATCCACTTTCCTGAGAGTTGCTGGCTAGGCACTGTCTCCATCTTACAGCATCCTGCCTGCTGGAACTATACTTCTGACACTTAAGCACTTACAAATCTCCTAGGAGAACTGTTAAACAACTTAGCAGGCCTGGAAGAACACAAGTATTTTGTCTTTCTAGCCAGATCTGGATATTGTTGAGGCCGAGACAACATTTTGAGTACTGAGATATTAAAGTATTTGAAAGGTTTCACACACTTATCCACTCCTTTGTGAAGAAAAAAAAATATCAGACAAATATGGACAATGAGAAATTGATACTTCTGTTCACCTTTTGGGCTCTAAGACATAAAAACTGAATTACTGACTCTTCCTTTTCCAGTTAATTATTTTTAATGTAATATTATTTACTGAAAATGAGCCAGGCATGGTGGCACATGCCTTTAATTCCAGCACTCAGGAGGCAGGAGGATCGCTGGGAGTTTGATGCCAGTCTGGTCTACAATGTGAGTTTAGGACAGCTGAGGCTACACAACGAAACTCTGTCTCAAAAAAAAAAAATAAATAAATAAATAAAAGAAAAAAAGAAAGAAAGAAAGAAAGGGAAGGGAAGGGACGGGACCTGGAGTTATGGCTCAGACATTAAACAAAAACTGCTCTTGCAAAAGCTACAAGTTCAATTCCTAACACCCATGTTGGATGGCTCACAGTAGCCTGTGACTACAGCTCCAGGGAGATTAGACACCCCTGTCCTCCTCAGGCACATATACTCAGGTGCACACATCCACACTTGGGCCACACACATGCACATAACCAAGAGTGAAATATATCATTAAAGGAAATCGTTTGTGTTTGTGAGACAGGGTCTCTCTCTCTCTCCCTCTTTCTTTCTTTCTTTTTTTTCTTTTAGTTTTTCAAGGCAGGGTTTCTCTTGTAGTTCTGGCTGTCCTGGACTCACTTTGTAGACTAGGTTGGGCACGAACTCACAGAGATCCACCTGTCTCTACCTCCCCGAGTGCTGGGATTAGAGGCATGCACCACCACACCTGGTTCAGGTCTCACTTTCTAGCCTAGACTGGCCTCAAATTCACAACAATCCTCTTGCTTCAGACTCCTGAACACTGGGGAAGGTTTTCATTTTAATTTCATAATAAGTAAATATTCACAGGGCTTAATATGTAAAATAATATAAAATTGTCATGATACATCTCAATTATCATCATAAACTGAGTCCTCAGCTCTTCAGTATTCTTCCAAAGACAGACTAAAGTCTTAAAAATAAAATATGTCTATATAATATATGTATGTAGGAATATATATAAGCTTCCTCCTTTTACATAAAAAAAAAAGAGTATTTCAGATACACTATTTTGAAGTCAGCGTTCATACTTAAAAGTGCTTGTTCAGTATCAGGACATTAAAAGTGACTTCATTCTTTTGTGAAGAGATTTGTTTAATGTATATAAATGTTTTGATTGCATATGTCTGTGTACCACCATGTTCATGCATGGTACCCTCAGAGGCCAGATGACGTCATCCGATCCCCTGGAACTGAAGTTATAGGTGGTTGTGAGCTACCATGTGGATGCTTGGAAATCAAACATGGGCTTTCCAGAAGAGCAGCTAGTGTTCTTAATCACTGAGCCATCTCCCCAACACGTACTTTTAGGTGTGTGTGTGGTCGTGGGCGAAGGGTATGTACTCATGAGTTCTGATCCCTACAGAGGCCAGAAGCGTCCATTCTGTGGAGCTGCCCAATGTGTGCATGCTGGGAATGGAATTCAGGTCCTCCGGAAGAGCAGTACAAGATTTTAACAGCCTTTTATTATGGTTACATAATATTCTATTAGCTGGCTATACCACAATCTATTAATTGCACTCAAAGGGTAGTGAGATTACTCAGCAAGTGAAAGCATTTGCCTCCAAGCCTCACAACATGAGTTTGGTCCCACACAGTATATGTGGGAGTGAATTGACACCTGCAAGTTGTCCTCCACATGTGCATCATGGTACACACACACACAGAGAGAGAGAGAGAGAGAGAGAGAGAGAGAGAGAGAGAGAGGAGAAAGAAAGAGAGAGAGAGAGAGAGAGAGAGAGAGAGAGAGAGAGAGAGAGAGAGAGAGAGAGAGAGAGATTTAATAACTAAACTTTAAAGTGGTTCTAAGCTGGACAAGGTGGCAGATACCTAGCACTTGGGAGATGGAAAAGGATGATCAAGAGTTTAAGGTCGGCCTTTAATCCCAGCACTTGGGAGACAGAGGCAGGTGGATCTCTGTGAGTTCGAGGCCAGCCTGGTCTACAGAGCTCCAGGACAGCCAAAGAGACACAGAAAAATCCTGTCTCAAAAAAAAAAAAAAAAAAAAAAAAAAAAAAAAAGTTCAAGGTCATCCTCAACAACTGAAGACTCTGTTTCAAAAAAAACAGCTGGCTGGAAAAAGATGGTTCCGTGGATATGTGCATTTGCTTGGCAAGGATGAGGACTTGAGTCTGGGACCCTAGTATCCACATAAGAGTTTGTGTGTGGCTGCACATGTTTGTAACCCCATCGATGGGTCCTGTGGAGAAGAAGGTTGTTGGTGCTTGCTGGCTGCCAGCCTAGGTCCAGGTTCAGGGAGAGAACCCTATCTCAAGAGAAGAAGGCAGAGAGTGACAGAACAAGACACCTGACACTTCCTCGGGCCTCCGTGCATGCACACTGGACAACACCTGTGTATACACCTATACCTCACACATATCAACACACACACACACACACACACACTTGCATGCACACACAAAAGGTGAATGTAATTGATAATCCCCAAAACCACCAACAAAGCCAAATTATCCACTCTTCCATCACAGGGAAAAGTAGTTTATGATAAAGTAAAGGTCAAATTGTTATTCCTATTATGACTTCTCTTAGATGTTGAAAAAAAGTTTTCCCTTGACTGGAGGCAGGAGCTGATGAAGAGGTCATAGAGGAGTGCTGCTTACTGGCTTGCTCCCAATGGCTTGCTTAGCCTGCCCTCTTACAGAACCTAGACCCTTGCCCACAATGGACTGGGTCTTCCCTCATCAATCACTAATAAAGAAGATGCTCAACAGGTTTGTCTACATCCAATTCTTAAAAAGGCATTTTCTCAATTGGGGTTCCCTCTTCTAGGATGACTCTAGCCTGTGTCAAGTTGACATAACATCAGCCAGCACATCATACCTATAATCCCAGCATTTCAGAGGCAAAAAGATGACTGTAAGTTTAAGGCCAATCTGGTCTACATAGCAAGTTCTAGGGCTATGTAACAAGACTGCGAGAAAAACAAAAATAAGAAAAAAAGAAAAAAAAAAAAAGAAAGAAAAAGGAAGAGGAGAAAAGAAGGGAAGAAGCAGGTGAGTTTACTTTGAATCATATTTCTGAAGGTTTCAATTGATGACCCACTGGCCCCATTGCTTAGGGCCTGCAAAGGCACATCAGAGTGTGGGCATGTGGTAAAACAAAATCACTCATCTCATCGTCACAAACAGAGACAACTAGAAAGGGACGGGATACACAGTTCCCTTTGAGGGCACACTCTCAGTGATCCAATCATCTTTGTCCAGGTCCCATTCCTGAAAGAGTCTCACCTTCTGATAGTACCAGGCGAGGGACCAAGGCTTTCAGACATGTTGACCACCGGGCATATCTGATATCTAAACACAGCAAATGTGTCAGAAAAACTTTCCATTAATGAGAAAATCAACGGAAAGAAAAGAATATTCACTTTGGTTTACAGTTTCAGAGACTTCAGTCCATTGCATCTGGGCCTCTACTAAGGTGGAACATCATGGGAAGGAACACTTGGTGGAACAAAGCTGCATTGGGCTTCACCTCCTAATGTTTCAACCATTTGCCAAGTCATGACTCCATAAATGCCCACTCCATAAAGACCCCATTTCTGAACACTGATGCACCGGGGACCAAGTCTTCAATGCACAGCTTTTAAAGAGCGCTTTAGAACCAAGTCATAGCAGCCCATATAGAAGCATTTTTGAATAATTTTCTCTTATTCAGAAGAATGCTTTCAGGTGTAACCAAGTTGATGCATGAATTAGCTATCTCTGAAACGATGCCCAAGTTACCTGGATGCCTTGGTTCTCTTTCTATTGCTATGATAAAACATTCTGACCCAAAGCAGCCTGTTTATTCCGCTCAGACACCTCATCACAATCCATTGAGGGAAGTCAGGGCAGGAACGCAGAGGGATGAAGCAGAGGCCAGAGACTGCTTAAAGGCTCATGCTCCATGGCTCCAGCTCAGCTACTGTTGTCATACCTCCAGGATTGTCTGCCCAAAGGTGGCACTGCCCACAGTGGGCTGGGTTTTCTCACAGGCTAATCTGATGGAGACATTTTCTCAATTGAAGTTCCCTCTTCCAAGGTGACCCTAGTTTGTGTCATGGTGACAAAAAAAAAACAAACAAACAAAATACCAGAAACTAACTAGTACACTGAGATAATTGCTTTAATGGGAAAAAAAAAAACTAATTTTGACTCATCACTGCTGACATTTCAGTCTCTGGTCATTGGTTCCACTGATGCTGGGCCTGATATGAAGCAGAACACTGAGCTTCTGGAAGCACTTGGCAGAGGCTAACCCTCTCATGGAAGACAGGAAGTGGAGAGAGGCTAAGGGTCTGAGGGCCATGTGTAACCTTTAAAAAAGCACCTGGTGGTCTAAACGTCTATGTAAGCTTCACATAAATGTTTTTTACCAGCTCTCAAAATGGCAGCAGTAGACAGAGACCTAACACTTAGCACCTGACTCTGCTGGGGACATTTCATATTTAAACTACAACACTGGGTATACTGCTAATTTTGGTGGTGGTGGTGTGTTTGTCTATGTGTGTGTCCGAGTGTGTGTGCGTACACTACAAGGTGAAACAGCAATTTTGAGTTGTTTCCAGATTTTAGTTAACTGTGCATAGAATTGTTAGGAGCACATGTGGACAGTGTTTCTGTGAGCCTGTTTTAATTGTCCTCAGGCAGACATACACTTCGTTAAGTGTTGAGCCTTCTAGGCAACAGGCACAACTTTCCCAGAGTTTCTGTAGCATTTGGCAGCTCTGTAGTGAGAGAGATACTGACCTAAATCCTGACACCTCACATTCGTCAGCATTTTCTAGTTTGGCCATTTTAGTAGGTGTACAGTAGCATCTCACTGAAGGTTTAAGTTGCATTCCCTTAATGGGTGACGCTGCTGAAGTGTTCAAGATCTTTCCTGAGTTTTAAATTGTGCTGATTTTTTTTTTTTTTTTACTGATTCTTGAGAAGTTTAAAATACGTATTCTACACACAAGCCGTTTTTCAAATAAGTGACCCTTCAAAATCATTTCTTGAGTTTGTGTTCTATATTGTATTCTTCTGTTTTAATTAAAAACAAAAACAAAAACCCACTGGCTAAAAGCAACTAGAGGAGGAGGGGAGAGTTTCTTTGGCTTCTACTTATGGATTACAGTCTAAAGCTGAAGGAAACCAGAGAGAGGCAGGATCCAGGGATCTAAGGTGGATGCTGTTCCGGGCTCACCTTTTCTGGCTTGCTCATCTACTTTTCTCATATACACAAGGCTTGCCTGCCTGAGGATGAGACTGCCTGTAATGGCCTGGGCCTGCCTACACCAATCAGCACCTTCCTAAGAGGATGCCCACGGACATGCACAGGCCAGGGTGATGGAGGCCACTCCAGCAGTTGAAGTTTCCGCCAGCTTGTGTCGAGCTGCTGCAGCTATTCAATCTCATTTTGTGCTTTATGGTGTCTTTTACAGGCACAGCCTTTTTAAAATGTGTGGTTTGTCTTCTTTTCTTTAGGGATTATACTTTTGTGTTATAACTAAGGCCTTTTCTTTTTCTTCTTTTTGGTCTAACCTCAATTCCCAAAGATTTTCTTGTGTTTGTATCTGAATGGCTTAGAGGTTTGCACTTCACATTTTGATCTATTTTGAATAGCTTTACCTGTGAATAAGAACATTGTTGCTGCCATTGTGTGCGTGTATGCTTTTTCTCTCCATTTCTTGCCTTGTTATACTGGCCAGGACTTCTACTAGTGTTGAACAGTGGTCAGGAGAAATGCAGGCATCTTTGCCTTGCTCCAGTCCTAATAGTCAGTTTATCATTGGCTGTTATTAGCCTTTTAAAGGTCTCTTTAGTTCACTACAAGGTGAAACAGCAATTTTGAGTTGTTTCCAGATTTTAGTTAACTGTGCATAGCAATCACCTTTACCTACTAAGTCATTTTTCCCACTGTTTCTTCCCTAGGTTGTTTTGTTTTTGTTTTTTTCAGGACTATGCTAGTTTCATAAACTGAACTGAGAAGTGTACGTACTCCTCTAAATTGTTTCTTCTTAGTTATTTGATAGAATTCACTAGTAAAACCATCTGGCCTTGGATTTTTCTTTCCAGAAGGCTTTAAAATACAAGTTCTATTTATTAAAATGGCAAGCTTTTAGGCATTAAAAATCCCCATGGATTAATTTGTTTACTTATTTTACTTTATTTTGGAGACAGGGCTCACTCTTGGCCAGGCTGAAACACAGAGATCTGCCTCCTGAGTATACCATACTTGGCTACCATGAAGTTTCTTTCTTTCTTTCTTTCTTTTTTAATTCTTATTTCATCAGAAAAATTAATATTCGCCAAATCATTAGCATTTAACATTTGAGAGCTGGTGAGATGGCTCTTGGGTGAAGGCACTTGCCACCAAGCCTGATGACCTGAGTTCAGTTTCACCAGAATGCTCACAATGAAATGCACTTATAAAAATAATCCCCTGATCTTCACATATGCATGTACATGTGCACAAATGTGTGCATGAACACATACACACATGTACACACATACAAACAAATGTAATAAAAAGTTTAAAATATTTAACACTTGATTCAATGTAGAGCAGCTGATGGAAATTTCAAAAGATGTGGTGAGGTTATGTCTCGTGAAATCATACTACTGAAAGGCCATTTTCAAATAGATGTATACGTATATATGATTGAGAACAGGAGGAAATAATAGGTAAGAGTGTGCATGCACTTTGGCAAGGTGTGGACATGTTTATGTTGCTTCTGTCACATTGTTACATAAGGGTTAAGCTGTGACACGGGGGATGTCCTGAAAAGTCTTAAGGAAAGGAAGAGTGTCAGTAGTAGAAGTAGGAGGTGACAGAATTTTGCAGGGGCTCTGAAGGGCAGGAAAGCTGAGGAAAGTACACAAAATCCAGGTGGCAGCAGATACTCTGGGTTGCTCAGAAGTGGAAAGAGGAACCCAGGTGGGCAAATTTCGTGTATGTTGGGATTTATCGTGTGGGAATAAAACATAGGGGGGAAATCTGAAGGAACAAGGGGGCGGGGGAGGCGAGTGCCCGCATGTGAGTATGTGTAGCTGGGGACAGAGGAGGACTGACACAGGGACAATGGCTGGCTTGTCACAAATACGTGCCTTAGTTTTTTACAGTATGGGCTCTGGAGTCTGGCTTCAAAAGCTGTACTCCTGGTTCTGCTACTTGCCAATTGCATGATTTTAGAAATCACCTGTTCTTTAAATCTCAGATTCTTCAGTTATAAATGAGGGCCAATGATGAAACTTTCACTTGGGTTACTGTGTTTTGCCCATAATAATCTCACATAAATATTAACTATTAATGCCACTATTATTGACAAATTACTTGGAAGTAAAGGGTGGCTGAATATGGCATCTTAAAGCATTCTATACTGGTAGATCATTTTGAAACAAAAGCTATTAGAAATATATACAAGGAAACCTCCTGGCCCCTACATTTGACTAAAACCAGGACACAAATTTACAAAAGTACCCTCCCTCTGTATCCAGAGGTAGATTAGTGAAGACAACTCTAGATGCTTATTGGCCTAAAGGCCCCACCAGAGAAGTCTATGTGATAGCCTTTACCAAGTAGCCTTTATCTTCTGGTTTCCCCATGTTTACGTCCCAATTTCCCTACTATAGAAACTCAAAGTTCTTTTCTTTGCCTTATATACTTCTCTAAAAATGTACTTTAAGATGCCAACCAAGCCCAAGCTCTAGCCAGCCCTACTACTGAGTACCCCATGTATACTTGCAGTAGACATGTTAGTAAACTTGTTTGCTTTCTCTTGTTAACCTGCTAATCAAATATGCAGGACCCTTACCTATGAACCTTGGCTGGACAGAGGGAAAACAATGAGATTTTGTCTTCCACATTAAATCAGGGGTCAGACACAGGATGTTTTTAAAGCTGATAGAATTCAGAGATCATGTGAAATGCCACTGGAGTCATTGCTTTTGCAGCCAAGTAAACATGATATTAAGTAATACTGTCCAAATATCAGCCAAGTGCATTCATCCTTAATTAAAAATGTATTCCAACTTTTAGTTTTCACATTCTAGAGATACTTAAAAGAACAGTGCTAAAGCATATCAAGAAAGACACTAAATCTCAGAGGAAATTATTTTATTACTTTTATTATCTGATATTACTTGACTCCTTAGGACCAAAGTGGAGAATTTTTCAAAGAGAAAAGCCAACGTAGACAGAATACAGGGAGGTTACTTACATCAGGAAAATTAATGAGGGGTTATTCAGTGATAAAGTGAGAAAGTCAGAAACAGAATTTTAAAGTTTGAAAACTACAAAGAATATTGAGGAGGGCTTACTTAAATAATTAAATAATCCAAACACTACAAATAAAAAGCCAAAGGAAACATATAAAGAGAGAAATACCAGCCAGGCTTAGTGGCACACACCTTTAATCCCAGCAGTCAGAGAGGCAGAGGCAGGTGTATCGCTGTGAGTTTGAGGACAGCCTGGTCTATCTACAAAGTGAGTCCAGGACAGCCAAGGCTACACAGAGAAACCCTGTCTTGAAAAATAAAAAAATAAAAATAAAAAATAAGGCGGGGGGGCTGTGGGGGGGGGAGACGGGTACCATCTGTGCACATATTCACAGGTACATTTAACCTCATACCTTCATGTACAAGTACCTGAGCTTGGCACCCTCTGAATGCCTGTCAATAAAAGACTTAAAATAGAATTTTCCCTTTATCTTCCAGGAATATCAGCCTTATTCTATAATCTAATCCTATTTTTGCTACAATTAACATCTGAAGTTCTAAGCAGGTGGGAGTGCCCCCTCCTGAGAGCATTTCCAAGGCTACCTCTTGGGTGAGGTTCTAGGAGTAATAAGGGAGGAAACGGAATTGCCCTCAAGAAAGCCTTGCCTTCTGAACAATCAGATATGTCAGAAGTGGTTTTTGTTACAGTTGAAATTGCATATGTTACTCTCATATTTACTCTTACTCCAGTCTAGTTTATCACTATAAGTGGAATTTCAACCTGATTCTCACTCAAAACCTAGAATTTTTTGTTGCTGTTTTGTTTTTCTAGACAGGGTTTCTCTGCGTACCCTTGGCGGTCCTGGAACTCACTTTGTAGACCAGGCTGGCCTCGAACTCACAGAACACGGAAGATCTGCCTGCCTCTGCATCCTGAGTGCCTGGCTGAAACTTAGCATTTCTGAACATTTAACTTTGATGTCAATTTACTAAGTCCTGTCCAATCCACCACCAAAATATAATCTTGTCTGCCTATTTTCCTTCATCTCTAAAACCTTCTACATCTCTTATAAAATTAGATGAAGAAGTTCCTAACCTGGGCATGCTACAACTATGCCTAGGACTAGATAGACTTCAGCTCCACAAGACCCTTGTATAAGACTTGACCCCAAGACTTTGTGTCATGAGGCAAGGGCACTGCTGTGATCAGCACTTCACTCTCAGTTCACATCTTGCTGCTGTTTCTATCACTGTACCATAAAGGTATTATTTATTTTTTTGGAAATTTCATGCATGTATACATGTATCTATTTTTAAACCACCAATTTGACCATGACATCCCCTACTTAAAAATCAATAGATTTGGGGGCTGGAGAGATGGCTCAGCAGTTAAGCGCACTGACTGCTCTTTCAGAGGACCCAGGTTCAATTCCCAGCACCCACATGGCAGCTAACAACTGTTTGTAACTCCTGTTGCAGGGGATCCAACATCCTCACACAGACATACAATCAAACACCAATGTATGTAAAGTAAAAATAAATTTTAAAAAAATCAATAGATTTCCATTGCTATAACCCAAACACATAACATGGCCAACAATGATTATATACTTTGCTCTTAACTTCCTCTTGCTCCTTTCACCCACAACCTTGTTTTGTTCCTAAAATGTGCCAAGTGACCTCCACACTAAGAGTTTATATGAGAAAGTCTTCACTGACTTAGTTGAGCTATATTTCTCCTTCCATGAGGTTCTAGTTTAACTGTTACTTTTTTTTTTTTTTTTCTTCCTGGCTAGTTATCCCTGAATCTGAGATCTACAGGAGAGTGCCTGCTGGCACTGTCTTTAATCATACTTCACACACAAACTCTGCAATTACATACTCACTAGTCATTAACTAGTCATTAGCCCGTACCTCTACCTACAATATACTACAAGTTCTGCGAAGTACGGTATCGTGGCTGGCTTTGTCCGTTGCCTTTCATTTATGGTATCCACGTTTCTATTTGACAAGTGTACCATAAGGATTCCCTAGGCCAGCAACACAGTTGATGGGAGGCACAGCAGATGAGGTTCTTCCTCCCATGAGAGAAGTAGGTAACCAATAAACGAGCACGGTGACGAATGCCTACAGACTGTCATGCATACAGTTAAATACAGTGGGAGCTGTTCAAGGGTGAGGATCCCCCCCACCCCCCCACCCCACCCCCACCCCCCCGTTGCTCATTCTTGAAACTGCTGCTTAGGGCAAAACTCACCTCTAAACATAAGCGAAGAGGTTTGCTTTGACCATGTAAAACTCAGGACAGGTGTGCACAAAGATGGTGTGATCTGCTTAAGGAGCAACTCAGAGGCCCCAGCTCTCTTACTCTGTTGTCCTATCTTTACTAAGTGACCACAGACTGGAAAGGAGAATAGAAGGCGGTTTCTGAACGTTTTTGTTTGTTTATATTTGTTTTAATGAGCTAAACGACTGCAGGGTAGGCTCGAGAAAGTTAGTGCAGCCATGAACTGAGACGGAACAGTAAACTGATTTGTTGATCAGGTAGTACTTTCAATGGAACCTGGCTCAAGCCTGGCATTATGAAGCAAAGACAAATTAGAAATGGAGCATGTTCCCCTAAAGTAGACAGTGTACAGTATGCTTGATGTAGTCTAATGAGTCCCTGATTTCCAAGAATCTAGTGTTTAAGATGAAGGTCACAGATTTATGTCAGGACAGCCACATTTTAAATCATCTGTCCATTTTAATTGTACGCCTCACGTATATTTCCTTTGGCTTTTCACATGTCCCAAGTCACTTTGCAGCGTTTACATATTTGGGTTTGGATAGCTGCATTAGGGTGAGTCCACAGTTAAAGCAATCTAAGGAAAAGAACAGCATAAGACCTATCCTAAAAGGCACCCCATGTTGCCAGGAGCCATGCAATAGCTTGGAACTCATAGATGTGCCTCCAGATTCTCTTGTAAACCGTCTGCATATATTTCATGGGATTCCTAACGTTTTCCCTCAGAAGCACCAAGGAAATAAAGGTGGCTTCTTTGGCATTAACGCAGGCACAGCGCGGTCACGAGTATCTGCACTGAGAGCTTTTCCATTCTGAAACTGGTTTTCAGATCCTGAGCCAAATCTCGGGATTAAACGTGTAGAACCCTAGGGCTCTCTGGGGTACCTGAGTCAGAAGCACTCGCCCTAACTTCAGGGACAATCAGAAAAGGACACGAAATCTAGGGCTCCCTGATTTTAAAAGTGAAAACATTCCAGAACCCTCGTCTTTTTTTTTTTTTTTTCTTTTTTTTTTATGCTTACGTTCTGCAAAAGAGATCCTCCCTGAAGTAAGCGAGGGGTCCGTCAAGGATAGCGATTTCCTACACCTGGGAAGGAAATTCAGAATCCCGTGCGGCAGGCGGAAGGCAGGTGCGTCGGAGGGAGCGACGCGGGTGTTCCCGTGGCCCTAGGACAGCGAGGGACCTTGTTCTCAGCGACCGGCTGTCCAGAAAGTTGGAGAGGCCAGTGCACTGTAGCCAGGGGTGTTGTCTGCCGGGCCCTGGGGGAGCCCGGTGTGTGCGCACATCCTAGCCTCCCAGCAGCCCGTGGGAGCCGAGGCCCCCGCGCCGCGCCGCAGGACGCCCGCCACGCCCCACGCTGCCCTGCAGGCGAACGCGAGAGGCTTGCGAGTCCCCGCCGGGCCGCCGTAGAGTTGCGGCTCCGACCGCTCCTCCCGCGCCGCCCTCCGCCCCTTGCCTCCCGGCGCCGCGGCAGCACAGGGCTGGCTGCGCCGCCACCGCCACCGCCGCCGCCGCTTCCTCTCTGCAGCCGTTCGGCCGCTGCGTGACGCGTCGTTTCCTCTCAACATGGCGTCCGGGGCAGGTCGGCGGTGATGGAGGCCAGTCCGCGGCTGCTGCGGCGGGTGCCTGTCCCCACGGTAGCTAGGGCAGCCTCGCGCTCGCCGGGTGTGTGAGGCGCCGCCGCCTTAGGCCCTCCGCCCCGGGAAGACGGCCGCCGCCGCAGCCGCCGCCGGGCCGGAGGGACAAGTGAGGCGGGCGGCCGGGAAGCGACCCCCGGGCCGACAGGCGCCGAGGCCCGACGGGCGCGGCCCTCGAACGGCGGCCCCTCGAGCGTGGCGAGGCTTTCGACACCCTTGCTGGCCCCGCGGCCGCTCCTTGTCGCCGGCCGCTTCCTGGTGGCGCCGCTGCCCTCCACACCTCCTCGCCCCCACCGCCGTTGCCACCTCCTCGCCTTTCTCCCTCCCGGTGCCCCTCCTCCGCCTCCCCTCCAGCCGCCCGGACCGCAGCCGCCTCCTCCGCGTCCATGTATGAAGGCAAGAAGACGAAGAACATGTTCCTGACCCGGGCCCTGGAGAAGATTTTGGCCGACAAGGAAGTGAAGAAGGCGCATCACTCCCAGCTGCGCAAAGCGTGCGAGGTGGCCCTAGGTGAGCCGGGAAGGAGGCCGCGGGGCGCGGGGAGGCGACCGCGGGAGGTGGGTTGGCTCGACACTTGCCCTGCGAGCCCTGGCCGAGCTCCCTGTAGCCCTTGCTGGAGTTGACAGCAACTGGGTTGGACGCCGGGCGCCGGCTAGGTGGAGGAGGAAGGGCGGCCAGTCGGTGCCCCTGGAACTCGAGATGGTTAAAGATCGCGAGGCACCTGGATTCTGAGCGTTCCACTGGACAGAATTGGGGCGGGGGTGGGGGGCGGTGTTGTTGGTGTCCCTTGCCGTGCGGACAGAATGTCATCCTTTGTGATGGAGCAGAAGATGAAGCTGTTGTTTATTAGCTTAGAAATTGAGGTGGGGCCCGATATAACAAGATTGGACGTGGGGGAGGGTTCCGTATTGTAATTACAATAACTTTATCGTTTGGCTTGGTACTTTGGAAAGAAAGGCTGAAGTTGTTTCCGTGTTGACAGCCTGGAGAAAGGGGGTTGGTTCCAAGAGGTGCTTGGAGTTTGTCATCTCGCTGCTCCAGCTACAGGAGGAAAAAAAAAAAAAAAAAAAAAAGGAAAAAAAGAAAGAGTTGTAATGTAACCTACAGGGTTGACCTGGAAGAACAAGACCAGAGGTTAAGCGGTGGTGGTGGCAGGCGGTGGCGTTGTGGAAGTGGAGACGGAAAGAACCTTTAGATTAAACTGGCTTTAGGTAACACTGAAAGGGGTGTGTGCGTGCAGCGAGAGGAACGAAAGAGACAATGACACCCACCAGCCACATGTCTGGACAGTGGCAGCTGCTCCCAAGCTTCAATTGTGATTTATAGTCCAGACAGAAGACATCTAGTGCAATGAAGCCATGGCAGGGAAAGCCCAAACAATACCTATAACGGTGGTAGGCAGAAAACGATTTGTTTGAGGCAGGCCATTGGTAGGTCTCGTCCATCCATCAATGAGGAAATTGTTAAGGGAGAAACCAGGACATTGAACACACAGATGAATTCATGATGCTTACGCTTTTGTGTTATATAGCCCTGAGAGAGAGCAGCTGAGGTTTGCAAGAAATGAAGATGGTTTATAAGTGGATTTTGAGAAAACAGTTTTGAAAGGGGACAAACTATAACTTTATGCTAAAGTAAAGGGTCAAGGCAGCTTAAATATAACTTTGCATCTAAGTCTTGAATCTGTGGAAGGCTACCATTTAACTTGCTGTAAATGTTGTAGCTGCCCTCTTTTTCCTGAATCCTTAAAATTGGTAATATGAAAAACATCAAATGGATTTGTTTAAACGGTACTTTTTGTTGTTTGTTTAGTGTAGTAGTATAGTAGACTAGGTTTTTTGTTTGTTTGCCTCCTTCATTGATCCTAAGTTTCCGTTTTGATATTCTTCTAACTACGTTTCCAGGTGAATGAGAAGACTGGTGTATAGTCCAAAGAAATGAATTTATGTTTGAGTCCTGAAAGGAATCCTTATTAATTAGGGTGATTTGAATGGTTTTAGGATTTTAAAAAAATTGTTCTCTGTAGCATTATCAATAACTTGGCAGGGTAAAGA
The DNA here is from genome assembly GCF_903995435.1 of Acomys russatus. Classification (NCBI taxonomy): domain Eukaryota; kingdom Metazoa; phylum Chordata; class Mammalia; order Rodentia; family Muridae; genus Acomys; species Acomys russatus. Next base: position 22,905,958 of record NC_067138.1, read on the forward strand.
ACATAGGAAATTCAAATTAAAGCTTAAGTGTTTAAAAACTAAGATTGCTGTGTTAGTGTGTGTGTGTGGGGGGGGGGGGGTGGAACGTTGGGGCATGCCGACAGGTTCCAAGTAGCCCAGGCTGGCTTAACTTTGCTTTAAAGCTGAGGAAAACTTGAACTTTGCTGAACCACCTGTCTCTGCCTCTTGAATTCTGGGATTACAGACGTGTAACACTACCAAGCCATGTTTCACAGTGCAAAGCAAGGGTTGGAACCCAGAGCTTCACACTTGGTAGGCAAACACTCTATCAATTGAACTATGTCCACAGCCCAGAATATATTTTCAATATGTTAAAGTATAAACATTTAAAGGTTTTAAGTAAAGTGTTGGTTGTGTATTTCTTTTTCCTTTTCTAAATACTAACATAAGCATGCTAGTGAAAGCTTGGGGTCCTGGGTTCGAGTCCTGATTTTGTTACATTGCACTACTGTGCTAGGACTTTCTTGTAAAGTTAGATTATTGAACTGAGTGAAAGTGATTGCACTCTTGTATTAACTCATGCATCTAAGTGTTCTTGCCACTTTTGATTGCCGTCTTTAGGAAGTCTCTTAACTACCTTAACTGAGCCCCTGGCATTTCTAGGCACAGCAATTCTTTGCAGCTGTGTTTTCTAAATCAGATTTTGCCAGCTAAGGAGCACCACAGTACCTTCTTATTTTCAATGTTTCATGAAAGTTACATTTTGCCCTCTATAAAGTACAGTTTCAATATGTAGTCTCATGGTAGATAACCTCTGATGGTTTGTTTTTTTTTTTTTCCTTCCATTCTTCTATCAGTATTAAGTTTGGGATAGCCACTATATATCCCTGACTGACTTGGAACTCATTATGTAGACCAGGCTACCCTTGAACCTGTAGAACTTGTGGCAATCCTCCTGCCTCTGCCTCCCAGTACTGGGATTGTAGGTGTGTGTGTGGCTGTTGTTAAAATCCTTATAAAGATTCCTGTACATATCACTCTCTTTTCAGATATTCCTGAGCACTTAACACGGAGCTGAAAGGAGATGGATAGTAAACAAGAAAATGTAGCATATACCAGACTTTGAACCTTTTTTTGGTTTTGTTTGAAAATAATTTTATTTGCATTTAAGTAGAATTCAGATCATTGGCGTTTGTGATACTCACCATCTTTTTATTAAAATGACTAATTAAAATAAGTTTTCTGTAAATAATACTCATAAAATTATATCTTATCATGAATTCTTAAGAATACTAAGTATAAATTTTTTTAAACAAGCCGTAGAAGCCCAGTTCAGTGCCTGATGCCTGTAACCCCAGTGGTTGGGAGGATAGATTGCCATGAGTGAGTTCCAGGCCCACTTAGTTGGGTTCCATTCTCAAAGATACTACATAAAGGATTTTTTTTTTACAAACATATAATTTTTTTTTACAAACAAATATAATTATTCAAAGCTTATTTTGCATTTTCTAAAATGTTATTTTATTTTAAAGAGTAGTTTTTAAAAGAGCCTTTCCTTGTTAAGTTGGTAGGAAGCTCATAGGCCCAGGAGTAGCTCCAGGTTGCCCTCTCTTGATACCTGCCTACTACAGTTCTGTGCAGTGAACATGAGGGATTCTCAGCTGCCCCAGCTTAGTGTGATCCATGCCTGCTCTTGAGACTCCTGCATTAAAAATAGTCTGGCCATCTGCTGGCAGATGAGACAACAGCTGAGCTATTTTTAGTTTCAAAGAATTTAGGATTGTTTCAGGATTGTGCTTGAAGGTGGCATTGTTTATCTTTGGGGAAGTGCAGTTGGGACATACTCCAGTCAGGCTTCTAGGTTTAGGAGTTTCTCTGATGTTGGGCTGTAAGTAAATTAGTTAACTTCCGCCTTTAGATGGATGTGAAAATAACTACAGATGCTAGAATGGAAACTGACACTGGTACAAAGTAAGAGAGAAAGACATTTAGAGTCGGTGGTAGGGCAGGGAACCCTCCTCTGTAGGGTGTGCAAGAGAATGATGAAAAAGAAAAATTCTTTAGAAAAGTCAGTTTTGCTCATACAGAATATGAATTTATATTGTTAATCATACGGTGAAGTGATCCTGTTGACTTAGCTTTCTTATGAGTTTGCTACCCATATGTTGTTATAAAAGAGTAAAAAACAAAACCCAAACCACCCAATTGTTTGATTTTTTACCAATAACGTTTCAGGAGCCAGATATTGGGGTGAAAACCTATTTGCTCAGAGAGGCAGAGAAAGCACCCAGCTGATCTTCCTACTCAGCCGATGTCCCAGAAGGAAAAAGCCTTTCTACTCAGCTCACATCCCAGAAGGAAAAAGCCATGAAGCTCCTTCTCCACGCTGTCTTAAATACCCTTCAACTCAGTCACTCCTTTCTGCTTAATCCCTGTCAGCTGGCTACTTGCCTCTTGACCTAGGGTTAACTTTATTTACTCCTATTTACAGCAAGCTTTTGAGTTAAAGGTATGTGCTAGGGCTGAGCCACTCCACAACTAGAAACAGATTCCACAGTTCACAATGGGATCAAATATCCTGCAACACCTATAAATGTAGTTTACCCAGAAATATATACCATTTATTTGTTTGCTTGTTTGTTTATTTATTTATTTTATGCAAGGTCTTAGTAGGTAGATTTAACTGGCCTCACATTAGCTGTGTAGACCAGACTAACCCAAACTGCAGCAGTCATCCTGCTTTGGCCTACCCAGTGGTAGGATAATAAGTGTGAGACATCTTGAACTTGTCTAGTCAGAAATAAGAATTTAATATCATGATGCAAACCTTACAGAACTTCCTTGCTTCTGCCTCACTAACCCACTCTTTTTCCCGGTGGTAGTTTTATAAAAAAGTATGAGTAGAGGCTGGATTACTTTTTGCCTTTGGCCCTGGGTTTCTGGTATGTTCACATACCACCATTTACATGCATATCACATCTCTACAATTTCACAATTTTTATTTGTGCCAGTATGTGGGTGTGCGCGTGTTTATGTGTGGATATATTTGCCTGTGTGTTGTGTACATGTGTGGATGCTACAGGCCAGTGGTGACTGTCTTTCTCTCTCACCCTCTACCTTATATTTTGAGACAGGGCCTCCCATTCAACCTAGAAATTACCATGTCTGTAAGACTGGCAGGGCAGTGAGCCCCTTCAGCTTCCCTGTCTACCCACCTCCCAGCACGAGGGCAACAATTCATGTCACTGTACACACCTGGCTTTATGTGAGTGCTGTGGATCCAAATTCAAGCTTGTGCAGTAAGCATGTTACCCAGTGAGCTGTCTCCTGCCCCTAACACATTTAAGACACAGTTCTAATCAAGTCGCAAGCCGTCGTTGCTATCTAAAGTAAAAGACAGTGTTCAGAACCTGAGCCGCCTGCATGTTTGAGTTGGCCAGAGAAGAAGACGAAAGGGAGATCCCATTTATATTGGACTTTACATTCATATTTCAGGTTGCTCTTAAGCACCCCTGATTCAGAATGGCCTTGAATAAAATACAAAGCCCAAGCTTTAGAGACGCTCTTACCCAAAATTTTCAGTTGACAAGGTAAGTTCAGGTTACAGTCAACACAAAATCTTATTTACATTTTAGAAATTTAAATGCACACGAGCAGTATTAAGAATCTGAAAAACTCTCTAAAGACTGCTGAGTTCTGTTTAGCTTTTCCTAAATTTACTAATTTACTTGACCTTTTTTTCAGTCTTCTTATTGTAGTTAATGCTTCAAGGACATGTTCTTTAGGAATTACTTTGAAACACTGTTTAAGAGAAAAGACAAAGTAGATAATACAATGACCGGAACTACTGCTGAGACAGTTCTGAGTTGTTCTGTGTTTGGGGAAACCAGTAGTCATGTTCAAAATTATGCAGCTGGAAGCCAGGCATGGAGGTGCATACCTGTAATCCCAGCACTTGGGAGGTAGATGACCAAGAATTTAAGGCTGGTGGTTGCAACGTAAGATCCAGTCTCAAAAACAAAAACAAAACTAATAAAATTAGAAACAAACCAAAAACAAACAACAAGGACTGGGATGGAAGCTCAGTTGATAAGAGTGCTTGCTAACATGCAGGACTCCCTGTGTTCAGTCTCCACCAATGAATAAATCACAATGTGTGGTGGTGTACACCTGTAGCCTCAGGACTGAGGAAGTGGAGGTAGGAAGATCGGGAGTTCAAGGTCAGCCTGGGCTGCATGAGACCTTGTGTTTAAAAAAAGGTCCATAGGATGATCAAGGTTTAAAAACTGCTTTGGTATCAAATTAGTTTCTTTTTTCTTTTTTTCCCCTTCCATCTGGTGGGAGATACTAGATTGGCTCTCCTGATAACCTTTATCTTATAGATCAAATTGTGAATAGAAAATAGTTGGAGGAAGTATTTGTCATGACATTCCTTACGTAATTGAGGAGAGATATCTGACAAAGAAAACATACAGATAAAGCATTGCTATTTCAGGCAAAATATTTTTATCTTTCTAAAAAAATTTGTTCATTTTTATTTTATGTATATGAGTGTTTGTCTGCGTGTATGTATGTGTACTGCTGGTACCCAAGAAAGTGAGGTGAGATTATCACATTGCCTCCAATTAGAGTTATAGCCAGTTATGAGGGTGCATGTAAGTGATGAGAACCATGCCCAGACTCTGAAAGAGCTGTCCATGCTCTTAACTGATGAGCCATCCATCTCTCCAGCCTCACAACATATATTCTTTCTGACTATCCTTTTGGGACCTTGAGGGAATGGGATGAGTCGAGCCCTGGAGTTTGAGACTTGGCCGTATATAGTAAGACCTGGTCTCAAAAGTGAAATAAATGTTCACTTGGTTATTTGTGAGAACCTTCTGTTTCTGCTAGTGCACGTGCACTGGGCGCACACTGAACCAAGCATGCTTTCATGGAAGTTAACGTTTTAGAAGGGTGAGGATTATAGAACTACAAGTTAATAAATACCATCAGATTGGTAGCTGAAGAAACATCCCAAACGAGTAAAGGCACAACAGGAGTTGACTCTCAGGACACTGGAGGGAAAAGTGTCAGAGATTGAGTCTTCCAGGTAGATATCTAAATGAAGCAACAGAGGAAACAGCAAGATGTATGCTTAATATGTTTCACGTTGCAAAGAGACTTGTGTAGTTGGGGGAAAGAGGAAAGTTAGAAGAGAGCAGATTTAGGGTTTTATCTGTGGGAAACGCAGAAAGAAATTTTTATTTATTTATTTATTTATTTATTTATTTTTGAAAAAGGGCCTCACAAGGCAAACTGGCCTGGAGTTTCCTGTATAGATAAAGATGACCTTGATCTTCTGATCTTCCCAAACCCCACCTCCCAAGTATGTAGTACCATGTTTAGCCTCTGGACAGTTTTGACTAGGGTTGGGGGTGGGAAGAAAAAACACTAGGGAGATAGGTTGCCCCCACCCTTATTGTTTGGTGGATTTTGTTTGTTTACTGAGAGAGTCTGTCTGTGTCTAATTCACATTGATCCTCCTGCCTTAGCCTCCCAAGTGCTAAGATCCCATGGATGCGTCACCAGGCTTGCCAGAGAAAGAGCGTGTGTGTGTGTGTGTGTGTGTGTGTGTGTGTGTGTGTGTGTGTGTGTGTGTGTGTTGGTGTTTTTATAGCAAACATTGTCTTATAAAGGACTCTTGATATCTTGATATATAGCCTGTGTTATCCTTAAACTTAGCCCCAAGTGCTAACATATGCATGCTGTATTATGCCTGGCTTTAGATTTTTTTGGTTTTGATGCTGGAGGTTGAACCCAGGGCCTGTACCCACTAGGAAAGCTGTCTACCATTTAGCTATATTCCTAGTCCGAAATACTTCTTTGATGTTCAGTGTGTCTTGATCATCTTCACCTTTTACTCCATTTACCCTAGATCCATCCACTTCGCTTATCTACAAACCCAACTGTGTGTGTTATTTTTTGGTTTGTTTTGTTTTCCCTACCCAAATCCTATTGTGTTGGCCATATGTTCTTAAATGTTTGGCTATCCTCTGGAGCTTGGTCAACTTAACAGGTACTACACACTTGAAGAAAGCTGATTCTCCTTCTCCCAGAAGCTGCTATCAGCTGTCAGTAGCTTCTTTGCTAGACATGGGACATCATGTCCACCTCCACTGTCCATGCTGGTGTTGGCCTGCTGTTGTCGCAGTCACTGTGAGCTCATATGTGTGGAATCCAGTAGACACTGTTGGAATGCACTCATCTACTGCCCCTGGCTCTTACAGACTTCCTACCCTTCAAGTTAGGAGTTATGCGAAGTATGAGCTTTTTCCTTCCAAGCTACTTCTACTGCCTCTAGAACTTTTTAATCAAAGAGAGTGTTTAGATGAGGTTGGCCTGTGGCCCTTAGAGACCAGAAGAGGGCATCACATCTCCTGGAACTGCAGTTTCCCATGGTTAGAAGCCACAATATGGATGCTTGCAGCTGAACTAGGATCATCTACAAGAGCAGCAAAAGTTATTAACCATGAACATATCTCTCCCGCTTCTGGAAAGCAGTTGGTTACCCCCATAGCAGTCATGCCACAATATGCATAAAGCTACATTTGTAGCTTATCCCTTCACCCCTTTGGTGTAACACCCGCCCACCACTGGTCTCTTTTTATTAAATGTGTGTGTGTGTGTGTGTGTGTGTGTGTGTGTGTGTGTGTGTGTGTGTGTGTGTGTGTTCGTTCCCAAATATGTAAAGACAACCCGCTGAGTCCATATAATGTTACTTGTATGTATGTTTTCCGAGCTGGCCGTTTAGTATTGAATAACCAATTAACGTACTCTTCCTGAGGAAGACTGTTTCTCTCATTCTCAGTGTTCCTGGATTGTAGTTCTTTGTGTAAGGTTGGGGCCTCTTGAGGTAGTAGAGATATTAGCATGTCTATTAGTTGAATCATCCTTGTTCAGGTCATGTTTTGGCAGCCATGTTGGTGAGATTTCATAGATTTAGTTTTTCTGACATTTGTAGGAGACATAGACTCACAACAAGCTTTGTGTCCTCTGGCTCTCCCAGTCTTCCACCAACAATGACTGCTGAGGCCTAGGCATAGATGTATCCATTGGGACTGGGCTTCTGTAATGGTTCTTGATGAGGGGTGAAGACTGCACTTATCTGTGGATTTAAAGACACGTATTTAGAATGTAGTTAGGAAATGTGCCAATTTAGTCAAATAGTGGTTCTAAGTCCTCCTCCAAGATCCATGCCTTCCTACGCTGGGTAGCTGGCTGAGTTTCCAGTACCATCCATGATTTTGTTACTGTCTAGCAGGTTTTAGGTCCAATGAGAGCAGTTGATTACCGCCAAGGTATGTGAGCCACTACTGCACCCTTAGGGCTGTTGTTCCATGCTGTCCACTGTTGTGATTCATAGGTGCCACAGCTGCTGGGCAGGACTAGTGGTTGATTCCCTCGGAGGCTTTCAGGTCAGATCCAACTCATGTCCTATGAGTGCTGTGTCCATCTTCAGCAATCGAGACTTAGCCTTCTGCCCTTGAGGAGAAGGGCAACAAAAGGCAACAGCAATTAGCCTGTAATATTTTGGGAGTCTCTTGGATGGCCCTGACCAAGAACGCAGAAGAGGCCTTCTTGTGCCTGATGTTGGGATTTTTGTTAGTCTACAGCTGTGTGTGTGTGTGTGTGTGTGTGTGTAGAGAGAACAAATAAAATATGTGTAGTACATATATACACACATATAGAGTTATTTATGGTATAGGCATATATATATGTACTTAATAATATTCCTTATGACTTTTTCAGACATTCTTGTTTTTCTTTTTTTTACCTTCCTTTCTACCTTCTGTATTTATGTCTCTTCGGTTTTTTTTTTTTGTTTTTTGTTTTTTTTTTTTATGTTTCAAAATTTCTTTACCATGTCTGTTGTTTGAAGAACATTTAAATTCCACTGGTGGTAAGCTTTCTTCAGTTATCTTCCATCGTACAGAGTCTTAATCTTTTTATAAACTTTTAAAAATGATTTACTTTTACTTTTATTTCTATGTGCATTGGTGTTTTGCCTGCATGTATGTTTGTGGTATTGGATCTCCTGCAGCTGGAGTTACAGATTTTGTAAGCTGCCGTGTGGTTGCTGGGAACTAAACTCAGAACCTCTGAAAGAGCAGCCAGTGCTCTTAACTGCTGAGCCATCTCTTCAGCCCACAGGGTCTTAAATTTAGGATTTATTTTTCCACTGCAAACAGTATATAGATGTGGAAATGTGCCACTGACCTGAATGTTGGCCTTTATAGTATTTCATGATAATTTTGCTGCCATTCAAATAATTCATTTGTATACAATGTGCTATTTCTCTGTATATGCTTTCACTATTTTTTCCCTCTTTGCTTCTCTGAAATTTAATTATAATATATTTTGGCATGTATTTCCTTGGATATCTTCTTATTGTTTCTTCAGCTTTAAAAGACATAGTTTTGTATATAGTACCACATTTTGTGTTTGTAGTTACAAAGCCCTGTTAGTTATGAAGTTAGTTTTGTACGTAATAGCTAGCATTGTAGCTTAAAAAAGAATACGTTAGTATATACTCCCTTTGGTAAAGGGAATAATTTTTTTTTTTTTTTTTTTTTTTTTACATAGAAGGTCTCTTCTGGGATCCAAAATGAAAAATTTCTTTCTATGGTTTCCTGCAAAATAATATGGAGAACTGTTGATTAAAATCACTCACATTTTATTTTGTTTGAAGGGAGCTAATTAGCAGCATCCCTGGATTTGAGACTGATGTTGATAAGCAACAAGGTGGGATATTTTTTTCTACCTCCAAATTACCTAGTTTTCATAGCTTGTTTTTCTTTTGTTTTGTTTTGCTTTGGTTTTTTGAGACAAGGTTTTTCTTTGTAGCCTTGGCTGTCCTAGACTCGTTTTCTAGACCAGGCTGGTCTCGAACTCACAATGATTGGCCTGCTTCTGCCTCCCAAGTACTACGATATAGCTTGTTTTTCTTACCAATTAAATTGATCACAAACTTGTGTTTCTAAGCAGTTATGGCCTGAATAAATTAAAAACGGCCTTAGAGACACTCAGCATCAGCCTCTGTCCAGATGTTAGATGTAAGAGCCGAAGCAGAAAAGGGTGAAAAATGCAAAACACAGCTATTCTATTTCTCGTAGTTCTCTCTACATGGTAACATTATTGAGTGTCAACTTATTGTGTGACTGACACAGCTGGGTGCTAGGAATGCAAGTAAGGGTTAAAAAATGACTCTTATTATGTCATGGACACAAATCACCACTAAAGTATATCCCTCTTTTCTTTTTGTTTTTCGAGACAGGTTTCTCTGTGTAGCCTTGGCTGTCCTGGCTCTGTAGACCAGGCTGGCCCGGAACTCACAGAGATCCGCCTGCCTCTGCCTCCCTGAGTGCTGGGATTAAAGGCATGGGCCACCACGCCCAGCTAAAATGTATTCCTCTTTTATATTCCTCTTATGTAGCTGAAATTTTGAGCCTCTTTTTGTTGTTATTGTTCGGTTTGTTTGTTTTTGTTTTTTAAATCAAACCCTGCCTCTTCCACATTCTGGTACCACTGCTCTACCCGTTCCTGTGCGTGATGCTTTTAGATTCCATGTACAAATGGTCACCTGGTATTTGTCTTTCTATACCTGTCTTATTTCCCTTAAGCATTGTGAACCTTTATTGTATCTTCAAATAGTTCCAATTAATAGTTTTACACTGTCCCTTTTTTATTCCAACCATTGGTTAAATGGAAAGGCTTTGTTCGTCAGAGAGCTAGACTGAAATTCCAAATATCAAATGTTTGCCACACAATAGACAATGTATATATTGTAGGAATTTGTGCTATGGCAAAGTAATTTGAGCAAGTTACTTTATACTTAATACAGTGCTTAGCAATAGAAGGTAGTAAGTAGTATTAAATTTAAAGTTGTTGCATTACTTTTTTGAGGAAAGACATGAACATCTATTTACCCCAGTGACAGACCAAAGAAATGATTCTACCCAAGACCAGCTCGCCGAAGCAATTAGGTTAATTGGAGTTGAGTTATTTGCAGGAGCATGGCTCAGGACATGTCATGAAACTAGAAGGAGCACGTCGAGAAGGAAGGAAAGGATCTTAACATAGATGGAGAAATAATGGGATACATGTAGCATGAAAGTAGAAGAGACGCTGTTCTGTGGGAGAAAAGGACCAGCAAGGGGGCAGGGCTGATAAGGGATAAAGGAAAGAACGTAGCATGAAAGTGCTGTAATATTACTGTGCATGCTAAATTGAAAGATTAATTTTAAAAATTGGACATGCTTATTTTATAGGATGTTTTCAATATAGTCCTAACTAGAAAAATTAGTTACTGTCAACACATACAAGCATTTTTAAAAAGTTATAATCCTGCTAAGATGCAAAGTGGTTACACACACACACACACACACACACAGACACACACACAGAGTGGACCATTACACATACACACACACACATGGGGTGGGGGGGGAAGAAGGGGGGGAGAATGCTAAAGACCAGGAGACCTTATATATTGTGGCATCAATATTTTGTTAGCAGTACTCCTGGTTAATGTAGTTATTAGGAGAAAAGAGGAATGCTTTGGTAATTCAAGTTCTGTAAGTTGCTGATGCACATTCTTTGTGGTCTGTTGTTTGTATATTTAGGTGAAATAAAATTTGAAAACCTGATTTTCTTTTGAATTTGCATCTTTTGCTGTTTTGTTTTTAGTGTCCCAAATGAGCTTAATGAAGACTGTAATCAAATTACCTAGTAAATATTTTGTCTTCCTATGCTAATATATGCTTCTCTCTCTCTCTTTTTTCTCTCACCAGAGGAAATAAAAGTTGAAACTGAGAAACAAAGGTTTGTATGGCTTCTTTTCTTTTATAAAATTGATTTGCATACTTGCCAGTCTTGTCCAAAATAGTAATACAATCATCTATACTTTTAGCATTACAGATTTTTTTATCTATGTAATAAAATAAAAAATAGTTACGAAACAACTTCATATAAATTAGACATTTCTGAAATACCATAAGCCATATTTTAACTTATTGAAGAATTTAATATATATTTAGAAAAATTACTAGAGTTCTCTGACCTCATTAACTTCTTTAGAACAGAATAGAAATAATTCAAAAGTGTACTTCAGCATAAAGGCATGTCGAAAGCCTATGGCTGCTTAAAGTTTTACAATACTATGTTATATTCAATGAAATATTTATATAATAGAACTTGGGATCTTTGAAAAAAGACAGCAGTCCCATTTTGTGTCTGGCAGCTGTGGTGACTACTGTTTATTCTGCAGCATATCACTGACCTCTCTTGCTTTCCTTTCCTTGTGTAATGCAGAAAGATAGAAAAATGGTTGATACAGTTTATTTTATAACTGATTTTCGTTTCCTCCATGAATTTGTCATCATTAAGTAAATGTGGTATTCTACTTACACTCTTCCTTTTTTTTTTTTTTTTTTTAGTCCTCCTCATGGAGAAGCAAAAGCTGGATCAAGCACCCTTCCACCTGTGAAATCAAAGACAAATTTTATTGAAGCAGACAAGTACTTCTTACCCTTTGAGTTGGCATGCCAGTCCAAATGTCCCCGCATAGTTAGTACATCTCTAGATTGTTTGCAGGTGTGTATAAACTGGATCATCATTTGGAAATAATTTCGCTAAATCTCTATTATTTTATAGAATGCAGCATTTTGATATTGACACTCTTTGCTATCTTAGAATTTTGCTCACCCTGGGGCATTCATTAATGTCAGAAATAGTCATGAGTGCATCCCCCTTTTATTCTCATGTACAAACACACACAGTGTCCTAGATATTCTGAGGCAGCTTTCCAGATGTCAAGTGTTTGTTTGTTTTCAGGTATTGTTGCTGTCCATTAGCTGCATACTCTGCTAACAGCTTAGTAGCCAAGAAGAGATAATTTATTCTTAAGATAGGTTAAAGATAAATTAATCTGATTTCTGGCCTTGCTTTCTCTGGAGTGCTAGTGTTAGTAACATTTAATGCCTTCCTTCCAAGCTAAAATGGTAATACTGAAAGATAATTTTGAGATATTTTTTTTCAGCTAGTGTTTGGAAACTGAATTTCGTGACAAATGATGATATAAGTTGGAAAGAGATTTGATGCCATTTGAAGGTGTTAAGATAGTCCTCCAAAAACACTATCAGTAAAACCTTGTTTAGATAGAAAGCAGCAAGCAGTTCTAACATATCACAGACATGTTCTTAAGGCCTGGCTTTCTGGAAGTATTGCCTAATAGTTTTGTTGTTATTGGTCTGCTTTTGTAATCATTGTAACTACAAATAGGTACCCAATTTTATTAAACTACAGAAAAAAAAAACGTATAGTCTTTGGCTTTGAGTATACCTTGATGTTTTTGTTTAAAAATTAATGCATATTCATTCAAATGTATTTCAGTTCAGAGTAAGCTAGTGTACTTTTTAGTTAGCTTGACGAGGTGCTTTATTATGTCTGTTTCAGAAACTCATTGCTTACGGGCACTTGACTGGCAATGCTCCAGATAGTACGACACCAGGCAAAAAATTAATTGATAGAATTATTGAAACAATATGTGGCTGCTTCCAAGGTCCTCAAACAGATGAAGGAGTTCAGTTGCAGATAATAAAGGTAATTAATTGTATAAAATGATTGTATTTTTTATTATTATACTTTTATAACGAGAAAACTTCCTGCCTTGAAAATATTAGGAAAGGTTATTTTCTGTGCATTCTGGCTTTGACAGAGACTATTGGGATAATGTTTAGAACCTAGGTGAGATTTGTTGTTTTATGCCAAGAGTTCATTAGAAGAAAAGTTGTGACCTCACTGTTTTCTGTATTGTTAGGTCCCATGTAGTCTTCCTTCTCAGGCCATGTATCACCAAGTAGACTGTTGACTGGCTTTCGGTATTCTCTTGTGCCCATCCACCTATTGAACCTGTGCCAAAACAACAAACAAACTAACCAAGTTTGTGCTGTAATGAACCTGGATTGTTGGATTCCTTTAGAGAAAAACTAGTTATGTTCTAGTTGCTGATGTTGCAACTATGGTAACATATTTATGCTCAGTTTTGATGAAGTGTAAATACTCTACATTGTAATAAACACGAGTACTGTTTCTAACGAAGCTTAGCTAAAGAGTGTTCTAGAGTTCAGAGGCCTATGGGAAAACTACTTTCACAGTAGTGAAAGCCTCAGATATAGTCAGTTAATAGTTGGTCACATGTTCAAAGTAGCTAGAAAGCTATATATTACCTAAAGTGGTCATTGTTTTGAAATTTTTAATTTTAAAATGAAAAGACATATTTTTGTGCTTGAATTCATGATGCAGAAAATTGCTTTGTGTTTCTTTCCTCTTAAAGGCTTTACTTACAGCAGTAACATCACAACATATAGAAATTCATGAAGGAACTGTACTGCAAGCTGTGAGAACATGCTACAATATCTATCTAGCCAGCAAAAATCTCATCAATCAGACAACAGCCAAAGCTACTCTTACTCAGATGCTAAATGTTATCTTTGCACGCATGGAAAACCAAGCAGTGAGTATTAAAATATTGAAAGGGTGAGAGAACACCACAGGCCTCAAATGTAGAAGGGAGTTTGGAGTAGTTAAAGTCTGTGTTTCTGTTCGAAGTGCCTTTTGTCTACAGTAAGATGTGAGGGTTCCGTGCTGCATTTTTAGTTTTACTGACTTGTTTAACTTTAGACAACATGTACTTTTAATCTCACAAAAATGTATATAGTTGATTACCTCATGGAAGTGTTTATGAATTGATATTTTACCAAACTTAAATTTAATAAAGTATAAAGTAGATATAAAACTACCTCATTTGACCTGTTCAGGTATTCTCTGAACCTTAAAACGAAGGTGCATTCTTATATCGATAAAGTTTATTAGTATATTTTATTTCTTCCACACAGTAAGGGCTATGTTTTTTTTGTTTTGTTTTGTTTTGTTTTTAATCCTTAAAATTACTTCAGGTTGGTTGGAAAGAGAATAAGAGCTACAGGTGTTAACTTGGCTTTTTATTTGTTTTGGTGTACACTTTATTTAGCAGAAAGATTGCAAAAATATTTGAGAGATATTTCTCTTGCACCCTTGACCTTTTTGTTTTGTTTTGTTTTGGATTTTGTGTGAATGTATGTGGTGTATGCTGGTGTGCTTCTGCAACATACATGTGTGTGGAGGCCGGCTGTGTTGAGATTCTGAGTCTTCCTTCATCAGCTGCTGCCCGCCTTCTGGTGTTGTGGTTGGGTCAGCCTCGGCATCTGTTTGTCCTTACCCTCCCAGCACTCGGGTTACAGACACATGCCCCTGCACCTTGCTCATGTGTTAGTTCTGAGGACCCAAACCTAGGTCCTCGTGCTTTTATGACAAACGCTGTGCCCTTTGTGCCTTCTCCCGTTTGACTCTGCGTCCCTTAACAGTGTGACCAAAGCATAGCAGTCAGGAGCAGAGTCAACTCTAGAATAGAGCCTTACTTGGACTCTATCAATCTCACCAACAATACCTGGTTTCTACTTTATTATCTGACCTAGAATTGCTACTCCCTGTTCTGTTACAGTGCCTCAGCCTTTTCTTATTTATCATGATTTTGCTTTCTTTCATGTTTTCTCATGATTAGAGTGAGATTTTACATTTTTTGCTAAAAATGTTTCCTTTTACATGCATTACATCAAGAAGTTAATGTTGATACCTTTTTGCTGGTGATATTAACCTTGATCACTTGGTTACAAATAAAACTGTTGGGAGCTGGACATGGTTTAGCTGCTACAGAGGATCCGGGTTCAATTCCTAACACTTGTATGTTGCTTACAACCATTTACAACTCTAATTCCAGAGGATCCTACACCTTCTTCTGGCCTCCTCTCTTGTGTTGCACAGACATATTATACCCAGACAAAACACTCAAATACATAAAACTGAATCATTAAAAGAATATACCTGTCAGGTTGCATTTAATAGATATCTTGGGAGGTATTGTAAGACTATGCAAATATCTTATTTTCCCCCATAGCTCATTTTAGTCTCTTTTAGTAGTCGATCTTGTTGGGAATAACTGTTTCCTTGGTGGTGTGTTCCTGCTTCTCTCCTTCCTTCTCTATTAACTAGAGTCCTCTTTTTTTTTTTTTTTTTTTTTTTTAAATCAGTGTATCTATTAATTCAGTAAATTAAATCAGACTACTCCTGGGTCTTTATTCTATTTTATGTATAGTAACCTGATATTATCATTTTATTGCCCATGTTATTTCAGCTTGGGGTCCTTTAGCCCATTTGACAAGATACCAATCTGGTGTGAATACTTCCATACTGTTCTGGAATCCTTAGCTATTTTATGCTCATTAAAAAAAAACTCTTTGAAGCTTTTTGTAAATACACAGTATGTCTTGATAATATCTACTCTTTCCCTCTTTAATTCCTCTCAAGACCCTCCTCCCCATTATATCTTCCTCTCAACTTTATATCCTTTTATAATTATTTAATATATTGAGTTTAGTTAGTGCTGTCAGTGGTCATGAATTGTCCCCTGGGTCATGGGAACTGACCACTCCCCCAGTGACCATCAGTTGCCAGCAGCTCCTCAGCTAGGGGCAATGCCTCAAGTCCATGCCCATTCCATTCTGAAATCTGTACCTGGCTTGGTCTTATGTAGCTAACCACAGTTGCTATGAGTTCATGCGTACAACAGTCATTTAATTTTGCCCTTTACAGCTTTGAAATCAACCATTTCAACAAGGAGCTTGGCTCCTTCAGTTGGGCCAAGGACATTTATTTAGATACCAAAGTCTGGAACTCACCAAGTTACCTAGTGTGTTTGTTGTCTTTGAGTCATGGCTTCTGACTCTCTAAGCAAATACAGCTAGAACACACACCTGTATGTGACTTTTTTCTGTCTATATTTAAAGACATATGTTTATACTGACATTTTGATTCCAGCTTAACATCACAAGGTTCATTTTAGCCTTCTCCCTTGATTTACTTATAACTTCTTTCTCTGAACAGCATGAGATGTGGCTTTTATTTTCATTTTGGTATTGTTTGTTCTTTAAATTTTATACAAGTATACAATGCATCTTAGTCATATCCGTTTCTACCCCTCTCCCCCGCAAAAAAAATTTCCCTCCTATTTCATGTTGCCACTACCTGGTTCATCTCCTTTACCTCCTCCTGTTTTAAAAAATGTACTGAGTCCAGTTAGTGTCACCCACAGTCACATGAGTATGGGGACATCCACCGGAGTATGGGCAACCTACCTACCAGTGGCTATGTCCCCGAAGAAAGTGTATTCTCTCTTTCCCAGCATCCATTAGTTGCCAATAGTTCCTTGGCTAGTGCAGAGCTCATGAGCTCCTCCATCCACACTGAAATGCTGCCTGATTTTGTCTTATACATGTTTTGCAGGTAACCACAGCTACTGTGAGTTTATGAGAGCAGTGGCCACATCATATGTCTAAAAGATGCATTTCATAGCGCTCTACCCCACCCTCTGACTCTTTCTTTCTTTCCACTCCTACTTCCCTGGTCCCTAGGCAGGAGAGGTTGATATAGCTGCTTCATTTAGGGCTGAGCATTCAACAGTAGTCACATATTCTTAGCTCTCTGATGGGTTATGAGTCTCTACATTAACCATTGCCAACTGCAAAAGGAAGTTTTTCTCATCAAAGTTGAGAGGATCCTGATTTATTGATTGAATTGGTGGCACAGCTGCACTGAGTTGAGAGGTGATGGTCTCAGATCCCTGTGGTACTAGCAAGATATATTGGTCTCAGAAGTTTGTTTTCATTCTAATTATGGATCTCGTAGTCTTTATAAAATAAGAATTTTAGACTGTTAATTATAAGGTTCTTATACTTTTTTAGACAGAATCACTTAATTCAATTTTTAAAATAAATTTATATAATTCTTTTTTATTTGAAATGTTACTGGAGATTATGAAAGATTACTTGATATTGTAAAATATTTATCTTTGTTGAAATTAATCCTGTGATAATCATTCATATCAGCTAACAAAGATTGGAAGAAATGTATGAGGAGCAATAAAATTCTAAAAAATGAAGTACTGGGACCCTGCTTGATGTTTTTGGCATCTTGTTAAGTGAGCCAGTTTACTAGCTGATATTACATACACAAAATGACAGGCTTTCCAAAATGACATCTAAACATTGACAGATGTGGTAACTTTACTTACTAAATATGGCTTTATTGCACTGTTTAAATTAAAAGGTGTTGTATATGATAATGTCAGAACATGTTACGAAAGGGAATGTACTGAAAAGTTCTTATGCTTTGTTTCCCATGTGATTATTTCCTAATCTCCACCTCACATAGATGTTTCTTGTGTATCTTTCTAGACTTTATTTCCAGGTATATATAGACAAAAGGGAGAGAGAGTGTAGATGTGAATAAGTATGTGTGTGTTGGACTTTGTTCTTTTTGGTGGAATTTTTGGTTTTAGGTAAATATTTTATTAGCAACAATCCAGTTGCTACTTGGTGACATTAACACTGTTTTCATTTTGTTTAGATACTACATTTCACAGCATCACACATCGAATCCAAGGTCTGGAGATAGGGCTCAGTTGTAAGAGCACTTGCTGCTATTCCAGAAGATCCCAGTTCGGTTCCCAGCACCCGAATCTCATAATCCAACACCCTCTTCTGGCCTTCATGAGCACCAGCACGCATGCGCATTCACTCATGTGGACACACCACATACAAATAAAAATAATAAAATATAAACACCAAGCATAGTCAGATAAAAGTATATTAGTGAAGACTTCTCTCTGTTCTTATGTATCAATTTCCAGACATCTAAGAAATAATATTGTTTCTTTTGGTATATTTTATGTTGGTTCTGATAGTCTATAATTCCCAAGCCCAGAGAAAAAGGATACCGTATTTAAAGGATTTGTAGTTAGGTAATTAGGTGAATTTCAGGATACTTATTTTACTAACACTGGAAATCATTTTGTTCTTTCCAGTTACAGGAAGCCAAACAAATGGAAAGAGAAAGGCATCGGCAGCACCATCATCTGTTACAGTCTCCAGTAAGCCATCATGAGCCCGAGTCACCTCATCTTAGATATGTGCCACCTCAGGCTGTTGATCATAGATCCCAGGAACATGAAGGGGATCTTGATCCCCAAACACATGATATGGACAAAAGTCTCCAAGATGATACCGAGCCTGAAAATGGATCTGATGTTTCCAGTGCAGAAAATGAGCAGACAGAAGCTGATCAGGCAACTGCAGCTGAAAGTAATCTTGAGATGGGGCTGTGGGCTGCTTGCATGTTAAGGGAAGTGCTGGGATGAGGTTTTGTTGAAATAAGGAGACGCGATTTAATGGTGACCAGATAGTTTGTGATAATCGTGATCTTTTCTATCAGTGGTAAAGCTAATTTACTTCAATCTGCATAGTATCTCTTAATGATGCTGTCTGTGCCTTCATCATCACTTCACAGTGTGATATGTAGACTGCTCTGGGAAGAGAGACACCTTTCTGAAAAGAATCATAAATACCTATAACAGAATTACACAGGTACTTT
Organism: Acomys russatus; assembly: GCF_903995435.1. Classification (NCBI taxonomy): domain Eukaryota; kingdom Metazoa; phylum Chordata; class Mammalia; order Rodentia; family Muridae; genus Acomys; species Acomys russatus. The sequence goes on from NC_067138.1 coordinate 22,924,483, forward strand.
AGTTTTTTCACATCAGTTTTCTAGCAGACAAAGGATCCATTCAGTAAGAGCTTTTAGAAGATGATTGAAAATTTAACATCATTATTGGTTTAGAAAGTATCATGTCGACAGGCATGGTGGTGTGCACACCTTTAATCCCAGCACTTGGAAGGCAGATCTCTGTGGGTTCCAGGACAACCAGAGCTACACAGAGAAACCCTGTCATGAAAGAAAGAATCATATCTGAAATCCCAGTACTTGGGAGGCAGAGGGAAGAACCTGACTTTTGAGGCTGGCTTGGACTATATAGCAAGAACGTATTTTCAGGAAAAATTAACGAAATTGATTATAAAAATAATATTGACTAACCAAATAGCATATAAAAAAAAATTTTTATGGAGGCTAGAGAGATGGTCCAGCAGTTAAGAGCACTGTCTGTTCTTCCAGAGGTCTTGTGTTCAATTCCCAGGAACCACATGGTGGCTCACCAACCATCTATAATGTGATCTGGTGCCCTCTTCTGGCTTTCACATGTATGTGCAGACAGAGCACTGTACACATACTAAATACAGAAATAAATCTTTTAAAAATGTTTTTATATCAGCAACAGTCAGCAAAGTTGAGATGTTCTCTCTTTCACTTTTTTTGTTTAATCTGTGGGTATGTGCATGATGAGTGTGTAAGCATAAGTGCGCATGTGGCACATTGCACATGTGGGAGGTCGGAAGACAAATTTTGGATGTCAGTCTTTGCCTTTCCACATTGCTTAAGACAGATTTGCTGGCCTGGGAACTTCCAAAGAGTTTCCTGTCTCCACTTCCCATCTCATTGTTGGAGAATTGAGATTACAGACAAGTACATTTTGTGGGCTCTAGGGACTTGAACTTGGATCTTCCTGCTTGTAGAACAAGAGCTTTCCCCAGTGAACCTACTCCTAGTCCTGTGGTACATTTTCCAAGAAAAATTTTATGTAAGAGATGTTACATTGTCTTAAAATTAATTTTTATATAGATTTTTCTATAAAAGTAATAACCTTATGAAATAAGTTTCTCTTTATTCTTTGATCCTGCCAGGGAGTTGGAGTTGTTCCCTTTTCTTGTTGCTTAGATTGACTTGATACATGATAGAAATTGTGTTGCTCTCTGTTGTGGATAAATTGGACTTAGTTAGACTTCATCCGAAATCTGTTTTTACTTCATTTGAGGAAAGACCTCCGCTATTGACGTTTTTATTTATTTATTATTATCATTTTTGGTTTTTTGAGACAAGGTTTCTCTGTGTAGCCTTAACTATCCTGGACTCAGCTTGTAGACCAGGCTGGCCTCGAACTCACAGTGATCTACCTGCCTCTGCCTCCCAAGTGCTGGGATTAAAGGCGTGCGCCACCACCACCCGGATATTGACGTTTTTTAAAACTCTGTTTTCTAGAACTCAGTAGGGGCATAAATAGATATGTCATGTACATACATATGTGGAGGCAAAAAGTCAGCCAACTTAAAGCATCGTTCCTTGGATGCTACCCATTTTATTTTTGAAATGAGGACTCTGACTGGCTCGGGGCTGCACTAATGAGGCTAGCCTGGCTGGTCCATGACTCCCAAGGACCTGCCTGTCTTTGCCTGCCCAGAACTGGTACTATAAGTACACAACACCGCACCTAGTTTACATGTGCACAATGTGTTCTGATGACTCGAACAGCTCACCCCTCTGCTCCATGGAACTCCCTTTTTCATATTTATATTTTTGTTTTGTTTTGTGACCCAGTGTGCTTAACTATAGCCATCTGTTTGCCTGAGTGTATGATTCTCCATTGGAGTGTACTAGGCTTACCAGTGAGTACTCACCTGATGGCAGTGACTCCCCATTTTCCAGAATCTAGCAGTGATCACTAGTTCAGTCAGACTCCCGCCTCCTAGGGCAGGGATGGAGAACATTTCTTGAGCCCCTCCCCCTCTGGTTGGCAGTTAACAGGCCCGTTTTTGGGCTGGTTGCATGTAGGAAAGTACAGTTGCTTTGACTCCATGATTGGGATGGCTGTGTCATGCCTGGAAGTAAAAGCATTCTGTAGTTCTTCCTGTGTTCTACTCTTGCATTGTCTGTGTCCCCTTGTCTGCAGTGTTCTTGATCTTTACAGGGGGTGCTGTACATGTCTTGTTCATGGTTCAGTACTTAGCCCCATTTATTCTCAGCACCTAGTATAGTCAGTTGTTCTGCAGAGAAGATCTTCTCTGGTTAAGGCTGAGCAAAAGCCAGATGGTGGTTTTGTCTTTGAGGTAGGGTTTTAGTACATAGCCTTGGCTGCCCTGCGCTACGTAGACCAGGCTGGCCTTGAGTGTATAGAGATCTTCCTACCTCCCTGTTGCTGACACCCAGCTTTTTAAAGATTTCTGAGTATCAAACTTGGGTCCTCATGCTTTCATGACAAGCACCTTACTAACTAAACTATCTTTCCAATTTTCTTTTTGCTTTATTTCAAAAGGCTACTTAGGGCAAAACAACCATTCACACTATGTAATCTACCAACCAATGAATCCATATGCTTTGTCTAAAGTGCTTTTCCCAAAAATTGCTCTTGCTTTTCACTGCATGTTTAAAATAATTGATTCAAAGGGCTGATCTCTGACAAAGGTGGGGTTTTATTTGTTCCTTTATTTATTTTTATATATTCAGCAAACATATGTTGAGCATTCTGTGTTTTATGTTCTGAGTGCTAGAATTTGGGATTAAGACGATAGGTACAGTTATTGCTTTCAGTCTACCTAAAGGGTCAGATGAGAACGAACCAGTATAGTGTGTGGTTTCCTGGAACTGGCAGGCCTATGTAGTTAGGCTGAGGAGAATTAGGAGAGTTTCTTCATAGAGCAGTCAGTGATGCTTTAGTTGAATAGTAGTGAATAAAAATGATTAGCTAGAAAGTAGAGGAAATTTTTCCAACAGAAATAACGTGGCTATGACAAAGGAGCATGTATTGTGTTTAAAGACAACATTGTAGTTGTCTCATAGAAGGAAGGGTTATCAGGAAGGCGTTGTGATGATTTTGACCAGAAGGCATTGCTCTAACATCTCATAAATAAGCCTCTAGTTCAGAATGCATGTTCTAGAGCACAGCCTTAGCTGGGTGAAGTTGCATATACAGCTAACCTCTCTACGCAGTCTTGTGTATTACAAATACTAATCACTGGCCTGGAGAGACGGCTCAGAGGTTAAGAGCACTGGCTGCTATTCCAGAGGGCCTGAGTTCAGTTCCCAGCACCCACATGGTGGCTCACAACCACCTATAATGCGATATGATGCCCTCTTCTGTCATGCAGGTGTACTTGCAAGCAAAACACTGTATATATAATAAATAAATTTTAACAAATATTAATCACATTTCTGTCAATTTACATGATTTTTTAATTTACTGTTTTATAGAGACTTTTAGATAGTAGCTCTGTGTATTTACTCACATTGGAACTATAGTTTTCAGACTTGAAGTGTTTTAGCCAATCACAGCACAGAAATGAAAGCTTAGAAATGGTAGAACAAATACCTACCATGACACTTAAGTTTTTTTATCCCACAGAGGAAGCTCAGGCTATTTTTTTCTGCTTCATGATATAAATGTACAGATTGAACATACTTGCTTAGCAGATTTCCCATTGTGACACTAACTATTTTGTAAAACATGGCAGGTAGTAGATTAAAAAAGAGTGCAATTGTAGGGAGGACAGACTTTGAGAAAACAGTATTGTTAAGTCATAATCCTTTATAATAGTCAGCATGAGGAGAATGGAGACATTACTGTAGCCAGTAGATTAAAAAGTTGGCTGCCATTTGGTATAGGGAGATATTTGCCAGGTTCCTGGAGCATCCTAAAGTGCTAATTGAACCACCTTGGGATACTTTTAGCATTTCAAAAGCCCCAACTGTGATTCTGTTTTTATCTGTAGTCATCTATACAAGCTGTCAGATTCCATTGTTTTCTTTAGCTGTTCCTAAGAAGAAAAATTAGCATGAATTCAGTTTTACATTAGAAATGTAGATTCTTTTGTGAAAAATGAACAAAACACTAATGGTGTCCCAAGTAGTTCAGTCCCTTGTCCTCTTTACATATTTTCTGTCATAAAATGCAGCATTAATAATTGTGTCAAAGTAAAGTTTAGTTATTTTAGTTTGATGTTGGATGAGACTTAATACAAACATGTATGTACCAAGTAAAGTACATGTTAATGTACACATGACATGAAAAGTGCTTTATTTAGAATACTGTTAGAAGTTTGGTTCTTTATAGGAATAATTTATGAAATCCTATTAAATTGAATAGTAATTTAATAGCTGATCAAATAGAACCTTGTTAAAATGGGTTTGAACTTGAAAAATACTTAAGTATTGGCTTGGTTACAAATTCTGAATATTTAATAAGATATTGTTGCAAAATTTTTCCAGTCATTTGATTTTTCTTAAAAAGGTGTTTCATATACATATTTGTTAGATATTTCTTAAAAAGTTAAAATAATGTCTCAAATTTTCTCTTTCAAAGCATTATCTAAAAATGATATACTGTATGATGGAGACTGTGAGGAAAAGCCACATGATATTGTCCAGAGCATTGTAGATGAAATGGTGAACATCATCGTTGGAGGTAGTGTACTTCATTTGAAATTAGTTTATTCTGTTTTTCTGGATTTCATCTGACCATGGCAATCCTATAGTGTGGAACCAAGAGAGTAAAGTTGTAAGTTCTCAAATTAGTATTTGTATGTGTCTGCCAAGTGCAGTAGCCCCTCCCCCACACATGCAGGATGCTTTCTAAAATCTCTAGTGGATGCTTTCAGCCATCAGATAGCATCAAACCCTGTTTCTACCCCCTTTCCTGTGCACAGGTGCACAGATGTAATGCCTTTCCATGCCTTGTGGTCAGAATGTTGGTATCTAAGTATATCAGCAAACCAGTAAGAATCTTTCTCCACAGTTCCTATAATAACTTCAGCATATGACTTTTTCTCATTTTAGAAATTTTGTTTTTCACTTAAAGTACTTTGCCACTTCTTTTTTCCTTTTAAATACAGTAGCCTTTCCTACCTGGGTGTGATGGTATATACCTTTAATCCTAGCACTCAGGAAGCCGAGGCAGGCAGATCTCTGTGAGTTCAGTCCAGGATGGCAAAGGCTTCATAGAGAAACCCTGTCTGGAAAAACAAAAACAAACAAACAAAAAAACAAAGTAGCCTTTCCTTAGCATATCAGGACTTGACTTACTCGTTGAGGTCACTGCTAACTACAAGAAGGGATATTCAGATATTTACCATATGAGTTACAGCAGTGGATCTGATAACTAAGGCAGCATTGAGCATCTGGGTAGCATAAAGAGATGATGAGATTTAAGAGTGATGATTCAGTATAATACATGTAATGTTATATAACAGAAAAAAACCATAGAAGCAGTTGAGCAGGGTTAGAAATTTCAGAGTTAGGATTTTGGATTTTATTCTAGCACAAAGAAATCAACATTGATAATCTTAGAACTAAGAATTTTGATTAGAACATCTTTAAGAAACCAAGTCTGAAAAAAAGAAGGCCTGTAATAGACTGGCATAGCAGTCTGACCTAATTATAATAAGAATGGAACATGAGAGAAAGCAGCAAGCAATGACAGACTTTATAGTCATTCAAGTAGCTAAAGAAGAGAAAGTAAATAAATGACAGGATTGGGCACTCCACAGTGTGTCCATTCACTGAGAAGACTCACAAGACTCAACGTAGAGTTGTCTTCATTGATGGGTTTTATTACAGCCAAAGGTACAGAGTAATCACATTAATGGAAAAGATAGACAAGGTATAGTCTAGAGGAAACTGAGCTCTACTTTCAGTAGGCAGTGAAGCCATGTAGGATATTCTTAGTTCCTCCAGGATCAAATTATTGAATATTAGCAAAATGTTTATTATATATTTGAGACTTCAGGACCAGGGTTTTAATGGTTGTCACATAGTAACTTGCTGCCTCATAAGCACTAAAATTCCAAGCTCCCAAAAGAAAAGTGGTCCACCGTAGTGCAAACTGTTGTACAAATGTTTGAACTCAGTGAGCCACATTGATTAGCTCTGAATGGAAACACTCCTCAAATGGAAGACACCAAAGGTAACAGTTAAAAGTATGCTTTTCTAAGTGTTACCTCTGTTCTTTTTTGGTGCCCTCCCAGTTGTAAAACTCAATACATGAGATGTTTAGTGGTACTGTTGGCAGAATTAAGGGATGGTATAGATGTTCCTGGAGCACTAGTACTTTTGACACACTGAATTTGACCTTCAGGTCATCTGTCTCTATAGTCATGTGTATGAGACATGCAGTAGAAAGTAGCACTTTGTCCTAAACAGAGCATGGTACATTGTGTTAGTAAGCTTTATGTCATCATGTTGGATATTTGAGGAAGTAACCTCAAGAGAGAAAAGGTATATTTTGGTTCACATTTTGGGAGGTTTGAGTTCAAGATCCCTTGGTTGTATTGCTCCTGGGCTGCAGTGAGGCAGATGCTCGTTGGGGAGCAAAGCAGCTTACCTCCCTCCTGGCAAGTAGGAAGCAAAGAGGAGGGAGTGAGGGACACATCTCCCAGTGACTGCTACCTCCAAGCAGTCCCCAATGACTAATGCACCTCCAAAAGTAGTGCTGCAAGCTAAGGACCATGGCTCAACACATGAGCTGAGAGGGACGTTTCATATTTAGATAAAGCATTCTGCTCCTTGCCCCCAAAAGTTCATGGACATCTCATGTTGTAAAATGCATTTGGTCTAACTCCATGAGTTCTCAAAGTAGTAACAGTTATGGCATCATTTAAAAGGCTTCACCAAAGCAAATTCATAACTGCTGACTCCCTTAACATCAAACAGCAAGCTAAAGAACTTTCCTGTTGCAAAGGAAGGACAGGAAGCAAAGAAAAGTTGCAGCATATCAGGATACACAGTAAATCCCGTGGCTGTACCTATCAAGATACTTAAAATTCATAACCGTAACAAAATTACAGTTTTGAATATCAACAAAGTAATTTTATGGTTGAGGGTCATGAGAAACTATTAAAAGGTTGTAGCATTAGGATGGCTGAGAAGCACTATTCTGGGCTTTCTTAGCACACTACCCAAACTTTTCCAAGTTCTTCTTTAAAACTTGCCCCTAAAGCTTTGGCTCATACTGCTAGTAAAACCATACTAGCAACTGGCACATCTTAGTACTTATGTTCTGATTTGACCTTTTGTCACAATTACAAATATCTGGGAGAAATAATTTGAAGAGGAGGAAAGCATTGTGTCAGCTCACAATTCCAGGGAATGTTTACTTGGCTCTGTTGCTTCTGGCCTGTGGCAAGACAGAACATCATGCTGGGGAATATGTGGTGGAACAGAGTACCTCATCTCATAAGGGGCAGAAAGCAGGGTGCAGGTGGTGGGGGGGGATGACATGGACATGACAGCCTTTACATGCACACCCCCAGTGACCTACTTTCTACAGAGTAGAGTACCTTCTAAAGTAGCATCACCAGCTGGGGACTAAACCCTGAACATACAATCCTATCATATCTAATTCATAGCAGGTGCCAGTCTATTAAATTGGTATTTGAAGTTCTAACATTATCCAGAGGGAAAACATAGAGATTAAAGAAAGACACTGTGGTATTAGGAATATTAATTAAAAGTGTAAAACATTTATAACCTTGTAGATTAAGAGAAACAAAAAGTGTTCCATGCCCATATAGTCTTTTAAAATAGTGCATTACAGGTCATGGGTTGGCACATTATAATCTGTGTGCCAGTTCTTGCTTGTTTGGAGAGCACTGTGGGTAGAATTGGGTTCTAGAACATGCTAGGCCAGTGTTCTAGTTTTGGGGTGCAACCCCAGCCACACTTGTTTTTATAAATAAAGTATCACTGTAAGGCAGCCATGTTGCTTTTGCATTGCCTTCGATGGTTACAATAGAGACTATGTGACTTATAAACCCTGAGGTATGTACTGTCCCATGTGTTACCGAAAAACCTTGCCAGTACCTAATACAGGGTATTACACACTAGGAAGTAGAAGTTCTTCCATTGTTCTGCAACATTTTACTTAGAAAAGTCTCAAAAGTAGAGAAAATTTCACAGAGAGGTATTATTTAACTCAATTCACTATTGAACACTTTTGCTACTTTTGCTTTATGTCTTTACATATAGCATGTATTATATAGGTCTTTGTTGAACCATTAGAAAATTGGTTGTGTACATTGTGACATTGCACCCCTGTATAATACACAGATATGATATATATTTTCTGTAGGTAAGGACATTATCATATGTAACCTCAATTTTATTTTGTATACCTAGGAAAGTCGCCACCTTTTAAAGAAGATCTAAAATAATTAAGAAATTTCCCACTTTCTCAAAAATGTGCCCCTGGTGTTCTTTTATTCTCTTTTAAAGTCCAGGACCAATCTCAGTACACTCTTCATATACTATGCATGTATTTGATCTCTTTGGCCGCAAGTCCTCTGGCCTTTATCAAAAAGAATTGAGTACTTGTTTGAAAAGAAATAGGTAGATAATAGCTGAAGTTCAGCACAACATCTCACTGTGTTAGCATTCATTAAAGCCTAGTGTGGTGAGTTAGTGGAAATTTAAAGTAGGCTCCTACTGATGTGCATCCAGAATACCCATCCATCAGCTAAGTGTGCTTATTGCCAGTACAGCTTATAGACCATGTTGGGAAGCACGCCACGTGTATGTTTGCATGGTAGTGAATACACTACCTTTAAAAAGTGCCATATATATTACACTTTGCTTTTCTGCCACTGTCTGATTTTAGATACTTGATGTTTTTATAAGTACACCCCAGTTCAGACATACATACATGAGTGTCTTTTCTTCCATTTTAGACATGGGAGAAGGTTCTGCTATAAGTGCAAGTACAGATGGCAACATTGGAACTATAGAGGATGGTAGTGACAGTGAGAACATTCAAGCAAATGGAATCCCAGGAACACCGATTTCTGTTGCATATACACCATCGTTACCTGACGACAGATTGTCTGTCTCTTCTAATGATACTCAGGTATATATGGCATCAGGTAGAGAGGAAGAAATGGATGGTCTGCCAGTACCTTGAGCAAATGTTCCCAGCTGATGCTTTTGGCCAATTTCAGCTTGTGGAAATAAAAGGTTGGGTTTTGAGTGGATTTCTTTCTTTCTTATTGCTATAACTTAGAGCAGTTGTTCTTTTAAAATGTGTTAATAGCTACATTCCAACTGTAAGTTGTATTTTATCTGTGTACACAACCCCTCACCCTCACTGAAGTTACGTTTAAGAGGAACATTCTTTTCACAAATTATGGGAAAATTACAGTATCATAGGATAAGTAAAAACATAAGCGTGCAGGGCATTTTATCTGAGTCTCTGCTCAAAGCTACAAAGAAGTCAGTGTGGGTAGGAGTGGCGGGCCTTACTCCTGCTTCTCTGCTTTATGTGTTTCTAGTCTTTAGGTTTGCAGATTAAGGATTCTAGAGATTTTCTTAGTTAGGTTGACCTTATCCAGTAAATGATTTTTAAGATTACTCCACTTTCTACCAGAGTCATTTAAAAAGTATGAGCTTGAAAAATTTTAGAAGTATGCTTGATGTCAAAGGAAGAATATTTTAAAGAATGGATTTTGAAGGTACTAGTTTAGTGTTCAATATAGCATATAAAGGTCAGTATGACAGATCGCACCTCTGATCCTTCTTGTACCAGGAAAATACCACATCAGAGTCAATAACCTGTAAATGACTTATGCTAAGATATGTCGTTATGTTCACGGTATATTAACTTGTTTAGGAATCTGGAAATTCTTCAGGACCTTCACCTGGTGCTAAGTTTTCCCACATTTTACAAAAGGATGCCTTTCTAGTGTTCAGGTCATTGTGTAAGCTGTCAATGAAACCACTGTCAGATGGACCACCTGATCCAAAGTAAGTCATTACAATTTTGCTTACGAGGTTTTTAAATTTAAAACTTACTGTAAATATAGTGTTTGGATTTTCATGTGTCCTGTGGATTCTTTTCTTTTTTTTTTTTTTTTGGTTTTTTTTTTTTTTTGGTTTTTCGAGACAGGGTTTCTCTATGTAGCCTTGGCTGTCCTGGACTCACTTTGTAAACCAGGCTGGCCTCGAACTCACAGCGATCTTTTTTTAGACTGGGCTTTGGTTTTTGTTGTTACTGTTGGTGTTGGTGGTGGTGGTGGTTTCGTTTGCTTCCTTGTTTGAGACAGTTCAGTAGATAAGGCTAGCCTTGAGCTTGCAGAGATCTACCTGCCTCTGCATCCAAGTGCTGGGATTCAGACATATGCCGTCATGCTCAGTCCTGTGGATTCTTAAAATTTTCATGAGGGAGATATTTTACTTTAAAACATACATACCAAAAATAGTTGTGTTCTAAACTTTTAGATATATATTTTATATAATTTGAGGAAGGATGGCCAGTGATGTAGAATAGTGAGGACACAGTAGGTGTGTCAGTGTATGTTACTGAGTGCATAAATGAATGCTTTTATATTTCTACATTCTGAGTAACTTTGGAACTATTAAGATCTGATGAATTACCTTACAATGATTCCTGTCTCCACTTGTACTAAGTGTACAAGTGTACAAAGTACTAAGTACTTTGATATAAGTTAATTATCTAATTCCCATCAAATATTGTTCTCTTTCTTTCTTTCTTTCTTAATTTGAAACAAGGTGGAGCCATCTGGGAAGAAGAAGTCTCAGTTAAGGAATTGTCCCCATTAGACTGGGCTATGGGCAAGACTGTAGGATATTTTCTTGATTGGTGGTACATGTAGGAAGGCACAGACTACTATTGAGTAGTGCCAACTGGGTCCTGGGCTCTATAAGAAAGCAAGCTGAGCAAGCCATGAGGAAGAAGCCAGTGAGCAGCACCGCTTCGTGGCTCTGCTTCCATCCTGCTCCTGGGTCCTGCCTAGAGTTGCTGCTCTGGCTTCCCTTGATGACAGACTTCAACGTGGAACTGCAGCCAAATAAACCCTTTCCTCCCCAAGTTGCTTTTGATTAATGTTTTATCACAGCAATTGAGAGAAAACTTCAGCACCTAGGAAAGTGCCATGTTTTATAGATTACAATGTTCATATGTATTTACATGATTCTAGTGCAGTTTATTCCTACTTGCAGTTAAGCCTTAGAGTGATTAGAATGACCTGTTCTTTATTGTTGTAGTAAGATATATTGCACATGACAGTGTTAGGAGAATTTCTAAAAGAAGGATGTTTGGGGAAGGAATGACTTGAAGAAAAAGATACTAAAATAGGGAGAAGTAAGCATTCTTACTTCAATTTAAAAAAATCTTTGTAGTGTTTGAGTTTCTAAGGCAACTAAAGTCTAGAGACTGTTATTACAAAAACTGGAAAGCTTGGGAGATTGCTAAGTGAGTAAAGCACTTGCTACACAAGTGAGAAGTCCTGAGTTCAGATCAATGCAAATAAATACTCAGAAGTTTGCCTGGTATACACACAGTATCAAACAGTAAAGAGACCCTGTCACAAATAGGTGAGAGGTAAGGACCAATACCCAAGGCTTTCTTCTGACCTTGTGTATGCAAGCATGCCTACACAAACATAGTTTGCCCACACTCATGCATGAATCTATACATACATAAGCAATACATACATGCATGCACACACACATCACACTGGTCCACATAGAAAAAAACTTTGTAAACTTTGTAAGGTTATGCAAATATACGCATATATAAAATGTAGATTTTTTTGGGTTTTGTTGCTGTTTGGTTTTTCACGACAGGGTTTCTCTGTATAGCCTTGGCTTTCCTGGACTCTCTTTGTAGACCAAGATGGCCTTGAACTCAGTGGGAGAAAAAAATTATGTGTGTAAAAAATAATTAAAATGTTAGGTAATCAACAGAATCATAACACAGAACCTTGATTAGAAAAAGTAAAAATTTCAGCCCCATTTTTTGCAAAATTTTCATTATAGAAGTGTTTAGATTAGGTGTTTATATATTAGATATATTTTTAAAGTCTATGTTTATTTCAGAAGAGTAACAAGAATTTCAAATATTTACTGGGAAAGTATGCTTTAAATAATGCTGTAATATAGTACAACAAAAATATTTTATTGGTGTTTAGGAATTCTGACTAACATAACTAGAAAAACCTTACATTAGAGCCATTACATACTAAACATAGCAGATACCTTCACTACGTGCATGGTGATCTGTAAGGATTATAGTTGTGACGTTAGTACCATGCTTCAGGAGAAAAAAAAAAATAGTTTTGAAAGAAAGATACAAGGCATAAATTCACAAGTTATTTTTATCTTTTCTAGGGGAATAATAGGCTTATGTTTAAAATACTTGTAGTTTTTAGCCATTTAAGAAGCATGTGGAGGCAGGCACAATGTCGCTCGCCTGTAATCCCAGCACTGAGGGAGGAAGAGGTAGGCCAGCCTAGCCTACAAAGCCAGTCCACAAGGCGACACAGAGAAACCCTGTCTCGAAAAAACAAAATAAGCATTTGGGTATGCATATATGTATATAACAACTTTTAATTTTAGGAAAATAGAGGCTATGAATCTTAAAGAGAGCAAGGAGGGGCATATGGGAAGGTTTGGAGTGAAGACAGGGAAATGAGAAATAAGGTAGTTATAATCTCAGAAAATACAAGAAGTTTCCAAAGACAGCATGGAATGATGTGTCTACAGAGAAGCCCTGGTGTTAGTAGCTGAGCTGATGAATCTGCAGCGCACAGCGGTGGCTGCGGTCAGGCTGTTACTACACAGTGATGACTTTTGCATATACTGTGCTTTGTGTCTCACCTCGCAGGTCTCATGAGTTACGGTCCAAGATTCTGTCATTGCAGTTACTTCTGTCCATTCTGCAGAATGCAGGACCTGTTTTCAGAACAAATGAGATGTTTATTAATGCTATCAAGCAGTATCTGTGTGTTGCGCTCTCAAAAAATGGAGTCTCATCTGTTCCCGAGGTTTTTGAGCTTTCTCTTTCCATATTTCTTACTTTGTTGTCAAACTTCAAGACACACCTGAAGATGCAAATTGAGGTATGTTCTATATTTAGACATTAACTTTTAAGGTTCCTATTGGCTATTTCTTTTGTTTCATGTTATATTAGCAACAAATGAAATCTTCCCATAATGTGAAAAAATGTTTGTGTTATGTGCTTCATTTTGTGTATTCATTTATTTGGCTAACATATGTCTCTGAAGTGCTAGGTATTGGTTACACGTTACACAATAAGGTGCAAAATGAAGGAACAGCATTTGTGTTCAGGAAGTTTGTACTAGCTGAAAAACAATCTGATTTTCACAATAAATTTATCACTTTATATATGGTATATAATAATTTGGCATGCACTCTGTCTCTGTATGAGGTGTGTGTGTGTGTGTGTGTGTCTGCGTGTGCGCTATGTGTACACAAGTGTTGGGTGCTCATACCCATGTGGAGGCCAGAGCAGGACATCAGGTGTCTCCATCTGTCACATTCAGCTTATGTTCTTAAGACAGGGTGTCTTACTAGACCAGAAACCTTCCATTTTCAGCTAGACTGGCTGGTCAGTCTGCTTTGAGGGTCCACCTGTGTACAACCAAGCCCAGCTTTCTATGTGGTATTGGGATTTGACCTTAGATCCCCACGCTTGTGTATGAAAGCTCTTACCAACTGAGCCATCTTCCCTGTCAGAATTTGGCTATCTTAAAAGAATGGTGCAGTGTAGTACTGAGGCTTTAGAGCTTTAAAGAACTTTATAGAGGTGATTGAAAGATTTTTTTTTTTTTAAGTTATTTGGTAACATTTGAAAAAGTTCATTTTTGCTTTTCACTTTTTGTTCAAAAATATATTTGTATATGTGTTACTCCTAAGGTCTTCTCCCAAGATGTTGAAAGTGTAACAAGTCTTGAGTCTCAATTATTTTTAGAGACTTAAAGCTAAATTAGAGACTGTTCCAGCTGTGTCTGCGTGCATTATGCTGTCATATCAGCTCCTCTATTAGATCTTTGTCTTCATCTTGGGAAAATGCAGTATTTAAAAGGAGCATTTTGTGTTTTTATGATTTGGTAGGTGCTTTTCCCAACTCCTTAAAATATTGTTTTGATTGAGACATTGTAAATTTTAGAAATATGTTTAGAAATGTTTTCATGTTGGTCAGTTTTCACCTTCATATAATGTTTGATATGATATACAGACTTTTTAAAAAATTAGTGTATATGCCCGTGTGCCTGTGTGTGTGCATGTGGAGGGCAGAGGTTGGTGTTGGTTGTCCTCTTCTGCTGCTCTCTGTCTTACTTTTTGAGACAAAGTCCCTCACTGGTTTGGAGCTTACTTGTTCAGTAAGCCTCAGTACTGACATCACCAAGCCTGACTGTCTGCATGGTGCTGAGGCTCTGAATGTAGGCTTTACCAACTAAGTGGTCTCCCCAGCTGCTGCATATTTTAATTTTTGTTAGTTCCATACTAATAGAAGATGAACAATTAGTATTTCAAACTTTCTTGACTCACAAAACAATCAATATCATTCTAGATGCACCTAGAAAGAAGAATTTTGTCTATTAAGCAGTTGTGAGCAGACAAATGTGTATCTTAAATGTGTATACATTTAAAACAATAGTACTTAGAAACTGAAAGAAAGACATTGTTAAAATAATGGCATTATCTTTATAAGTTACTCTTCTATGGTAAATACTATGGGAATGAAATAGTAAGGACCTTAAGTTTGAAGTCAAAAGTTTGTGTCTATATTTGTTTGTCATATATTTGTGAAAGAATCCTAGGCATTTGGATTAGTGGTTAATTTTATCTAATTTTCCTCCACTGTCTTCAAAAACTGTAAACCAAGTGTCAAGCAAAAGATTGGAATTTGTACTCCTATAATAACCAGAAACCTTCCATTTGATGATGAGATGATGATTAGATAATTTGGGGTGCTGGAGAGATGACTCAGTGGTTAAGGACACTGGCTGCTTTTCCACAGGTCCTGAGTTCAGTTCCCAGCAATCACATGGTGGCTCACAACCATCTATAATGAGATCTGGTGCCCTCTTCTGTCATGCAGACATACATGCAAATAGAGTCCTCATATTTTTAAATAACTAAATCTTCAAATTTTTTTAATTAGGTAATTTTAGCTGGGTGCAGTGGTGCACACCTGTAACCTCAGCACTTGGGAGGCAAAGGCAAGCAGATCTCTGTGAGTTTGAGGCCAACCTGGTCTCCAGAGTGAGTCCAGGACAGTCAAGGCTATACAGAGAAACCCTGTCTAAAAAAAGGGAGGCGGGGAGAGCTCCTTTTTAGGCATAGGATATTACAATAATAGTAATTGCCTATTAGTCCAATTTTGTAAACTATAGGTAGTGGCTATAGTTTATCCTACCTCTGTAAATTTGTATTTCTTGTTTTATAAATCAGAGTATTTCAACGTTCTTGATTTACAATACTATCAACATCTTTCTAGGCATACCCAGAAAAAAGGATTTTCTCCATTAAGCAGTTGTGAGCAGCCAATTTATATATAAATGTTTGTCTTAATCTTGTGTACATTTAAAAATAGAAACTGAAGGAAAGAATGTATAGCTTACCATAACTCTGCTGAGGTGCCTGTGCCTGTTCAGTTTCGTAGACCTTTAAGTCATATTGGAAAATAGACCTATATCCCTGTGTTTCATTGATTTTTCTTGTAACACTTGTTTTCTTATTCTGATTATCAAAACCTAAGTTTGCAAAGGTGATGTGATATGGTGTAATTGAAACTGAACTTTTTTTTTTTTTTTTTTTGAAGATTAAACAGCAGTTGTATTTGCCTCCTTTGTACCCCTGTGCATTGTTACTGCATTCTGGGAAGATAAGATAGAATGTTTGTAACTGGCCATGGCCCTGGGTATTTATTGAATGCTTACATACAAGCCATGTGATGTGTATACAGTGCTTATTGAGAAAGCTCTGGTTCATGTCTTTGTAGTGCTTAATGTCCACAGAAAATACATGATAAGTGATCATTGTTTTGAGTTCTTCAAAATAAGAGCACTTTATGGGGCTGGCTAACTCTTGGAAGAGAGAAAGATGTCACTTTTATTATAAATGTGATTGTTTCTGGAACCACAAAATGTAGCATACATGCTGATGTGGTGGTAATTAATTGGCCTTAGGTCACAGTTACTTTCCCAAAATGATTTGAGTTTTAATATTCTTACTTTTCAAATTGAAAAATTCTTCATCAGATTAATTGTGCTTCATAATATTCAGCATAAAGAATAATAAGAGATACTGTTTTGAGTCAAGATTTTTATTTTTACGAATAATTAGAAAAACAAACAGCATATGAAAACTAGATGTTTTTTAGAATAACAGTTACATTGAAATCTAGGAGCCTTTAGGGCTGCTTTGTATTAAAGTGTCCAAAATGATAACTGATGAGTAAGAAACAGTTACGTTAGTTTACAGTCACATTTAAGAAGTTATCACCCAGAAAAGTTCCATATCTTCGCACATTTCATTTGTCAAGACTCTGTGATGACAAACAAAGCTGGTGTTCAAAGACAGAACTCAATGTGCTCTGTGGCTTTGGGGCATTTGAAGGGCAATGCATCTGATGTTAAGTACTTTAAATCGACATTTCTTCTGGTCACAGGTGTTCTTTAAAGAAATTTTTCTGTACATTTTGGAAACATCTACAAGCTCATTTGATCATAAATGGATGGTTATTCAGACACTGACAAGGATCTGTGCAGGTATTTGGAATTAATCTTTATTATTTTCTGCGATGAAATGTGCTTATATTCTAAATGCTCATATTCTAAGATTATTGTATTATCACAGATGCTCAGAGTGTGGTGGATATTTATGTAAATTATGACTGTGACTTAAATGCAGCAAATATATTTGAAAGACTCGTAAATGATTTGTCAAAAATTGCCCAAGGACGGGGCAGTCAAGAACTTGGTATGAGTAATGTTCAGGTAAGAGCTTAATCTTTTTTCATTTAAAATTTTCCAAGGACGAGACAAGCATTTTCTTAAAAGATCTTTTTGTCTTTATTCTATTTCTGAACTATTATAGGAACTGAGTCTGAGGAAAAAGGGGTTAGAATGTTTAGTTTCAATTTTGAAGTGTATGGTTGAATGGAGTAAGGATCAATACGTGAATCCCAACTCTCAAACTACCCTTGGTAAGATACCATTTTGAGTTTAATTCTCCATTCTTTTAAGTGGTGATAAGTTGGAAGATATTTAAATATGCCATTAACATAGTCTTGTGTTGTATTTATTTATGTAACATAATGAAAAGTCCTTGTAAGTATTAAAGTTATTTTCAACTTACACTTAAATTTTCCAGTTTAGTTATAAATACAAAGACAGGACTACTATAATCTATATTGACATTTCTTCTTACAGGTCAGGAAAAACCCTCAGAGCAAGAGATAAGTGAAATCAAACACCCTGAGACTATAAACAGATATGGAAGTTTAAACTCCTTAGAGTCCACATCATCATCAGGAATTGGCAGCTACAGTACACAGATGTCTGGCACTGATAATCCAGAACAATTTGAGGTCCTAAAGCAGCAAAAAGAAATAATAGAACAAGGGATTGATTTGTAAGTGTATTTGAAACAGAAATGTTACAGAATATCCCTCAGCCACAAATGTGCCAACTCTGCCCTCATTTTCCCTATATTTCTCATTGTTTTTCATTTATTCTTTATTCTCTTGGACCTAAAAATTAAATGCCTCTGTATTTAGTTCTCCTTCATTGAAGTCTAGCCCAACCAGATCCATAAAATGCCCGACCTGTGGGTTCTTCTGGGTTAATTTTGGACCATGTATCATGTGCTGTTGATGAACAGAGGATGTTCAGTTTTGCACTGTTTTATTTACATCTGATTTCATAATCACATGACAAAAATGTAATGTTTGAAAATTTGAGTATTTAATGTTGCTCCTTTTAGGTTTTTGTTTCCTCGAGTTTAGTTACACATTTCATTCTTGCTAGGAATTTTATTTTTATTTGTTAAAATTAAGCAGTCATTTCCTATTCCAACCTGGCTAATCTCCTAGACTCTGATCTTGTGAAATCAATTTTTCTTCTAAATTTTCTGAAACAACCTACAAAAGACCTACAGAGACATTCCTTGTAAACTTTTTCTTGTTTAGCAAACAAAATAATGTGTCTATTTCTTTTTAAAATTAAAATATAATTACATCATTCCCCACCTTCTCTTGCTCTGGTAACCCTTCTCATGTACCCGCACCTTTGCAACTTAAATTCATGGCCCATATTTCTTTAATTATTTCTGATATATGAATACATATATACATACACCATATATGCATATATACCTAAATGTATAAATATAAGCTGCTCAGTCCATTTAGTGTTAGTTGTATATATATGATTTCAAGGCGAACCGCTTGGTGGTATTGGATGATCATTTAGGGGGCTCATCCCTGGCAAGAATTATTTCTCCCACTTTCAGCATTCTTAGTTGCCTATAGTTCTTTGTCTATGGATGGGGCTTCATGATATTCCCCCTTCTGTATTGGTATATCTTTTGCTGTTCAGAGTTTCATTAAATCATTTCACATGCACATGTATACACACACACACAAAATTGTACTTTGCTCATGTTTATGACCTTACTGCCTGCCTTGTTCCTCTTTCATTGGTTCCTTTTCCTCCTCCAAATTACACACACACACACACACACACACACACACACACACACACACACACACGTATGCACACACTCACATATAGAACTCTTACCTAGAATCTGCATGAGAGAAATGTGATACTTGTTTTTCTTCCTCCTATTTTCTCTGGTTCTCTATTGTAGTTTTGCTTTCGTAGACCTCTTGTGATTAACTATACTGCGATTATTTGAACTCTTCCTTTCAGTATCCTCTGAAGAGTTGACATAGTGGACATACATGATTTTCTTCCTATTGACTATGTCTTAAGTCCAGTTAGACAGCTGTTAGTTACCTGTCACCTTCACAGGGTTATTGTAATGTTCTGGTCATTGTAGCTCATAGGAGTTAAGCTGGGTCGGACTATTGGTTGATTCCCTCCCTACCTTGGTGCCTTCTGATACCATGAAAGCTTGTCCTCAGAGAAGAGGCTTTCAGGTCAGATCCAGTTTGGATCCTCAAGTTCTCTGCACAGAGCTTGGAGTCTTCATCAGTGGTTTATTTACCTTCAACCTCTGGGAGGCAACCAAGGACAGGCCTATGATGTGGGGAGTCTCTTAGATTCCTCTGACCAATAGTTTGAAAGGGGGCTTTTCATACCTGGCACTAGGGTTTTGTTAGTCTGTAGCTCTTGGTAGAGCATAGTCAGGCTCTGTTGTTATTGACAGTCATCTTGCCTGCTATGACTAGTACTTTAGCAAATTTGATTTATGTATAATTCTTTCTGTGCTGTGCTTACTTCAATTCTTCACGTATCTACCCAAGAGTGGTATTATAGGATTACATGTTACTTGTATTTGTAGTTTGATTTTTTGTTGTTGTTGTTGTTTTTGTTTTGTTTTGCTTTTTAGATTTTCTCCATACTGAGTTTCTGAGTAGACTAACTTGCATTCCTACAACTGTGCATAAGTGTTCTATTTCCATCTGCTTCCTCATGAATATTTGGTGTCCATTGATATCTTGGTGACAGCCATTCTTACTGTTAAAGTGTAATCTCATTGTAGTGTTATGTTTACATGATAGCTAACTGTGTTGAACATGTTTGTTAGTCATTTGTATTTTGTTTTTAATTTTATTTATTATTCTGTACTTACAATGTGTATGTATGTGAGCATGAATCTGCCATGGTGTACACATGGAGGTCAGAAGACAACTTTCAGGAAACGGTTCTTTCCTTCCATTGTGTGTTCTCCAATTTGGGTGGTTCGGTTTATGCCACCTTGCTGATCCTGTAATTTTTTTCTTTTGAAAAGTAGCTGTTCACTTTCTTTATGTGTTTGTTGATTGGAAGGGGTATGTGTGTGTGTGTGTTTTAATTTTTTGAGTTTTTAAAAATAAATTCTAGATATTAATTTCCTATCAGATGTGTAGTTGACAAAGATGTATTCCCAGTAAGCAGGCTGTCTGTTCTCTTGGCTGATTGTTTCTTTTACTGTGCACAAGCCTTTCAAAATATTGCCGTGTCTCCTGTCACTTCTCAGGATTCCTGCCTGAACTATTGCAGCTCTTTTCAGAAAGTTCATGCCTGTGTCTTGAAGTATTTTCTTTTAACAGTTTCAGAGTTTGAAGTACTACATTTAGCTCTTTGATTTAATGCTAAGTCCGTAATATGCTTGCTCTACATGCATGAAGACCTGAGTTCAATCCCCAGAACCCAGTAGAAGATAAGATAGGTAGGTGGTAAGTAGGTAGATAGATACAGATAGATTGATTTTTTTTTTTTTTAAAGCTAGGCCCTGTTCAGGCACCAAATGATTTGTCTTGTCCCATGGGACAAATCAAACCAGGGTTCACCAGAAAGAGGGAGTGAGGATTGAAAGTGGGGTACAGAGACGCGAGAGATATTGAGTCAAGTTTGGAAATTTCTGATCAAGCCTCTCTATAATGCAGACAAGTAAGGATATATATAGCAAGGTTAATAGGCTCTATTCTAATCCCACTCTCCCTAGCCCCCAGGCAAGAATACAATGGCCTGAATCGCTCCCTGTAAGAACTTCCTATTTCTCTGAGTAGCTGCCTGTAAGAACTTCCTTGAGCCTCTGGGTGGTTCCCAGTTGGGACTTCCCTATTTCTTTCAAAGGTAAATAGCCTAGAGCACAAGACCTCCTCCGGCAAAGGTCAGCAACTCGAAGGTCACAGCATGCAGCCTAAGCACAGGGTTTCTGACATGGCAGAATTTGGCATGGCTCCCCACATCTAGGCCTGGTGGTTTACTTTTAAACCCAGCACTTGAGGGCTTGAAACAAACTGCAAGTTTAATGGCCAACCAGCCTTGCTTTCTTGGTGAGCTCCAAGCCCATGAGAGGCCCTGTCTCAAAAAACAAGGTGGACAGAGCCCAGGAAACAATACTTGAGGTTGACTACTGGCCTCCATACTCAGGCACACACATAGAATTATTGATTCATTTTGAATTGATTTTTGTATAGGATGAGAGAATAGGGATCTAGTTTGTTTTTGGGTTTTTTTGTTGTTGTTGTTGTTGTTGTTGTTGTTTCTCTTCCTCCTCCTCTTCTTCCCCTCCTCTTCTTCTTTTTTCTTCATCCTCCTCCTTCTTTCTCCTCCTCCTGTCTCTTCCTCCTCTCCTCTTCCGTCTCCTCCTCCTCCTCTCCTCTTCCTTCTCCTCCTCCTCCTTCTCTCCTCCTCCACCTCTTCCTCCTCTTCCTTCTTCTTCCATTCTACATGTGGATGTCCAGTTTTCTCAGAATCACTTGTTGAAAATTCTGTCTTTTCTCTAATGTTTTTCAGAGGGTTTCTGTTTGTGTTGGGTTGTTTTGTATTTTAGAATTTTTTTGTCAAAAGGTGGCTGAGCTGGGATATAGTGTTGCATGCCTGTATTCCTAGTTCTTATAAGGCAGAAGCATAAATATTGGAATCTATGTGATACCTTTTGCTGTGTAAACTTCTCTAAGGGAAATGTAAATAAATATCTCATCTGTTATAGGACACCAACCACAGACTAAAAGAGCTGTTCCTTCTAAGTGTAGTTTGGTGAGCCAGTGGGTTTAATGGGGGTTACTTAGAGGCTGAAGGGCAACTTATAGTGGCTATCAAAAAATCAACATATTCCAAGACAGCTTTATCTTTTAAATTAAGTCAATTAACTAATTAATTGAAGAAAGGCTTTTATGAGGAGTGAGGAAGCACACACACACAGCAAACACACAGAAAAGGGCCCCTGAAAAGCAGGGACTCAGGTAACCAAAGCCCAACCTTTCCTTGAGGGTTGGAGAATTTTAAGTATTGAAAGGGTCTTCCTCCCCTAATTCCGGGTTAGTCATTTCTGGACAAAGACAAGATCGCCAACTGGCTCATTGTGTAAACAAGTCATGATCTGGCATCAAAATTGTTCTGAGCCATTCTCTCGGCAGGGAGCCCTGCTTTCAGGAGAAAATGTCCAAAAGGTATTGGTTTTAAGCTTCCAAGTTTTTGTCTTAAGTTAGGGGCCAAGAAAGAATCCAGTCAGTCACCTTGGAAGTTCACCATCTTTATTATCTAGCCATGGCCTCTCTCCTTATCTGTCTGCCTACCAGGAAGTCTGTATGACTTCCAGTTCTTCATTTCCTCATCTCAGAAGTCACCCTAACTACTGTTAGGGTTTGGGGTACAACTTTTTCTAACTATTTAAAGCTGACAAAAGGGGTGATGAGGGAGGGACAGCAGTGTAAGTGCCTCAGAGGAGAGCTGATCTAAGAGATCAACAGTAAAACTTAATTGATGAAAGATGCAGAATGCAGGACAGCCCCTATAATGACAGCATGCATCCTTGGAGCATGGACATGTGAGATAGCATCTGTCACATGGAAAAAGTGAGACTGTTAGTACTACTGTAACTCCTACTGAGAGCACAGTTGTCACAGCAGTCATTAGAGGAAGAAGTCAGGCAAGAAAAACCATCCAGAGAGTCCTTGGTATGCTGTCACAGGCATTAACAGGAACGACAGAACACATTCTGGAAAGTTCATTGATTGATTTAAGGGCTTAAGATGCCGGGCGTGGTGGCGCACGCCTTTAATCCCAGCACTCAAGAAGCAGAGGCAGGCGGATCGCTGTGAGTTCGAGGCCAGCCTGGTCTACAAAGTGAGTCCAGGATGGCCAAGGCTACACAGAGAAACCCTGTCTCGAAAAACAAAAAAAAACAAAAACAAAAACAAAAAAAAAGATGCTTTTCATTGGCCAGTGTAAGTTCATAAGTTGGCCATTGAGTGTCCTCCATCGTAGCCTTATATAGGAACATTAACAGACGAAGTCGGTGAGGAAAATCTTTCATATCACAATTAACATTAAGTCCTGTTTAGTAAGTTGAAACATGATTGGCTGAACTATCTCAGAACCTTCATCCCAGAAAACCCCTGTAGAGTGAATGATAAAGTCAGAGAAACAGTCAAGTCTATATTTAGATTGATATAAGTTGTTTTTGATAGATCAAAGTGTAGTTGTTTGAAGCTGATTTTGATAGATCAAAGTATAATTGTTTGAAGCTTTTTAAGAGAAGTAAATTGTTAAAGTAAATGTCTTATACAAGTAGTAAACACCGAATCCCTACTCTGATCTAGCCAACGGACAGGACATTTTCCACAGTTATGTGGAGAGCAGGGACTGACTCTGACATGAACTCTGGTCCCCCATATTTGATGACCTCCCCTTGGTGGGGAGGCCTGGTGGCACTCAAAGAAAGAATAGGCAGGCTACCAAAATGAGACTTGACAGCCTGTGACCATAAAGTGGGGGAGGAGATCCCCTCGATCATGGAGCTAGGGGAGGGGAATAGGGTGGGGGTGGGAGGGAGGGAGGAACAGGAGGATACAAGTGATAGGAGAACAATTGAGTTGTAATCTGAATAAATTAATAAAAAAAGAACCTCAGATTTTTCAAGGAAAAAAAAAATAAAGTAAATGTCTTATTGGTAGCGCTTTAGCAGCAACAGATGCTTCTGCCCATTCACCAGCTGTAATGTCCAGTGGAGGTGGACAATATGAGCCAAACCTGAGTGAAACCCAGGTTTCATTTGGTGAAGTCACAACCAGACATCAGCATCTAATTGACATTTAAAAGAGATGGATAAAACCATTGGGTCTTTTTTTATAGAATTGTCTAGCAGTGTTCCAGGGATACCATTTGGATATCCTGAATAATTTCTAAAACCTGTGAGTTTGACAGCAGGTTTTTTGAAAGCCCCTTTAACCAGGAAACATGGGTTGTTGTTAAAGTACAAAAAGGACTATTACTGCTGTGAGACGTACTCCTGTAGAAAAAGTTAGTGGGTCATAGTTGATAAATATAGTCCCACCCCCCAACTGGTCTCAATATTATAAGAAGATGGCTCATTTTTTTTTCAGGTTAGATATTGTAGTGCTGAAATAAGCCAGTGTCTTGTCCTGTATCTCATTGTTTACATTTCTTCAATAATTTGTTAAGAGTTTCATAATTTATATAAGCTTTTAAAGCCTTTTTTCCATTGTGGAAAAAAATTTGCTATTTTAATCTTTATGCACAAGTCTTTAATGCTATTATTTTTACAACTTCAACATCTTACTTTTTTTTTTATACCATGTGACCTAGTAACACCACAAGCAACCATACCGTCTTTTACGAGAATTTGGGGCTTGAGGCTGGTGGCTAAGCAGTGTCTACCCTTTCTTTGTAAAGTTCCACCAATAAGCCAAAGTTCTGGTTTTATCAGAGCTCACTCTGGGGGACGAGTAAATTCATTGGGCTCACTTAGCGTAGGTGAGGACTTACTGACAGGAGCATCCTGAGAGCAGTCACAGTCTTTACTCAGTATTGATGATAGCTTTCCCATTACTGTATAGGTAGAGCCTCCTTTCATTAACCTTAAATTTTAATTGATTTGATGTGTATGTGTGTTTCGTGTACCTGTATGTGTATGTATTACATGCATTCTTGGTGCTCACAGAAGCCAGGAGGCTATGTCAGATCCCCTAGAACTGAAGTTGCTGATGGCAGAGAAATGACATTTTTAGGGAGATGGCTTTTCTAGCAAGCTGAAACATGAATTAGAATATGGGTAAAATGAGAGGTGAACACTATTTAAGAACCATTAAGGTAACTTGTGATGGATGAGTCACCAAAATAATATAAAAGTACAAAGTAGATTATTTTTAAGCTAAGAAGTAACATTTGAGTTGGCTCTTAAAGCATGAGGGAGAGTTCCCATGTGAGCAAAGACTGCAAAGGGCACTCAAAATAGTCTCCAAACATATTAGGTTTAGGAAATTCAGTAGGATGTGTAGGAATACATGAGAGAAGGGGGTAAAATGGAACTGTACTGAGAAAAGCTTTATGAGCTGGTCTTATCTGTTTAGGTAACTGTGCCATAGTCTTTTCTTAAGCTGTCTCCTCTTCAGCATTGTCACTTCACCGCCAGTTGACCACTGTTGGTAGGAATCAGAAAGTCCAGCGTGCTGCAGGCAATGTGAAGTGACCCATGTCACATTTGAGACTCTCTTCTAAGAAGACAAATGTAAATCTTGTGCTGTACAGTGATTCTGCGTATGCTTATGTTGGTTTCTGTTTTCTATGTGCTATTAAGAGAGTAATTTACTGTTCTGCAAAATCTTCTCAGGGAGTATGAGTAGTTTTCTCTTTTTAATCTTTTTATTAATTTCATCTAGGTTTAATAAGAAGCCAAAGAGAGGGATACAGTACCTCCAAGAACAAGGGATGCTTGGCACCACACCTGAAGATATAGCTCAGTTCTTACATCAAGAAGAAAGACTAGACTCTGTAAGAATACCATTTCATTTCCTTCTAACCCTTTGTCTGCAGTTTATATGTGTGTTTAAAACAATAACTTCTACCTAGAATAAAATTGATAGATGTAAAGGGCAACATAGTAAGAGAATCACCATTCTCAAATGATTAGCTATCTACCCAAATATTAAATTAAAGCAAACACTCCATTCCTAATTATATTGGATATCTAGGTAGAAAGAGGTGTAGCAGAGAAGAATAAGTAGAAATCTATTGAGTGTCTGCAATACAAATGAGAAGCCAAACTATAAAACCTAGTTCCAAGGATGCTCTGTTGGCAAGCCTTCTTGTTTTCAATACTGCTATTTGGCTAATTTTACCCCACACCCTTTAGTGTACTTTATCTGAAGCTAGGAACACATTCATAGAGTGTGAGTCACAGATTGTATCTGAATCTTTGTGGATCAAAATAGTAATTCTAGATCTTACAAGGCTTAGTAATTTGAGTATCAATTGGTAAGTAGGTCTTATTTCTAATGAGAAATTAATGACTACTCTCATCCTCAGAAACATTGGTGTCAATTTAAGGACACATTTGTGGTGTAATTTGCTAAGCCAGAAAGCAGGGAGCAATAAGCACAAAACTAAGCCCTACTCTATGAGGGTTCTCTGGAGAAACAAGACTGATAGAAAAAAAATGTATTACAAAGGGGATTCATGATTGCTAAGATGGTTGTATTACTTGTCAACAGAATCTAGAGTCACCTAGGTCAAGAATCTCTCAGCCTGACTGTAGGAGATATTTGTTTGTGCTAATTGTTGTTCAAAGATCAGTGCTAAAGATGGGCAGGACAGTACTCTTTCCAAGGGATTGTGGACTATATAAAATGAAGAGAGAGTGGTACACCAGCAGGCATTGTTTTCTGTTTTGGATTGTGGGTGTGATATCACTGTTTCAAGATTTTGGTGCCTTAATTTCCCTGCCATGATATATCTTAACTGTTAACTAAAATAAACCCTTTGTCTTTTAAAATAAATAAATAAATAAATAAATAAAACAATAACTTGTAGCATTAGACTAGAGCATGTGTAACCATGTAGTCAAAGCTTGTAGTTCTTAGGATCTTCTGTTTTATAAATGATTATGTTACAAATGGAACATGCCATTGAATAATAATTTCTATTCTTTGTTTTTACATTAGACTCAGGTGGGTGAGTTCTTGGGAGATAATGACAAATTCAATAAAGAAGTCATGTACGCATACGTAGACCAACATGACTTTTCAGGAAAAGACTTCGTTTCAGCTCTTCGTCTGTTTCTGGAAGGATTCCGTCTTCCAGGGGAAGCTCAAAAAATTGATCGGTTAATGGAAAAATTTGCTGCAAGATACTTAGAATGCAACCAAGGGTAAGTACGATTCACATACTTTTTGGTTGTCAGTTATACCCATAGTAGTCAGACTTAGTTCTCTTCCTTCAGTTTATATTATCTACTATTGGGAAGTGTTGACACACCCATCTATAATTGTAATACATGATAGTGTTGATCCTGAGGGAGAACATTAAAAATGATGTTTGAAATGTCTTGTTTATATGAAACAAAGCTTATGTGATAGCACTTATTTTTTTTTTTTTCAGACAAACCCTTTTTGCTAGTGCAGATACTGCTTATGTTTTGGCCTACTCAATTATCATGTTAACCACAGACCTTCACAGTCCACAGGTATGTTTTTTTTTTCTTCTGCATCAATTTTCACAGTAAGTAGTGAAAATTACATGTATTCTTTTGAGTCCATCTAGTAGTAGTTGAAATTTATGTGGCTAAACCAATTATGAGAATTAAAACGGTGACCATTTGATACTGATTCTAATAAGACGTAAGTATTTGTAAATATTTATTAGTCTACCAATTGACTATTGTACAAAGGTTGAAACAAATTTTAACCTAAAAAAGTGTGTTAGGTCTTCTGAATATTCTTTACATAGAAAATGCGATATTTAATCTGTCTTTTTAAAAAGACATTCATAGTTTGGCAGAGAAATTAGAATCAGAAGTTTTATATAAGGTGTGTGTGTGTGTGTGTCTGTGTGTGTGTGTATATAAAACACTATTAGAATTGCACCATACCTCACAGTTACCAGTGGTCAGCCTTTATGTAGACACACACACACACACAAACACACACACACACACCAGATAGTGTTGTCACATCTTAGTTATTTATCACTTGCTTTGTCTTTCAGTATGCATCTCTAAGAGAGACACACTATCATCGTAACTACAACACTCACCAAACATTTTAACTTCAGGTGCATAAAGAGTGTCCCAAGCCAGTGACTGTGCTTAGCATCCACAACTCCTTAGTTTTATTAAAAAGGTGTTACTTTGATTTCTGATATTACTTTAAAATGTCGCTCTTGAAGTCTGAGGTACTTTCTGCTTGACTTCTAAAAAGCAATTTTGATATTATTCAGTAAAATTGTCTCTAGAAGCTATTTTAAGAATTTCTTGGCTGTTAGCTGGGTACGGTGGTACATTATCTTCAATCCAAGCATCCAGAAGGTGGAGGCAGGTAAATCTCATGAGTTCAAAGCCAGCCTATTCTATATAACCCAGGCAGGGCTACAAAATGAAACCTTGTCAAGAGAAAATAGACCGTCTTAGATAGTTACCATTCTTGAATATATGTTAAATTATACGTTAGACTAAGATATACTGGGGCAGTTAATTTCCTTTGCGGTGTGCTGCGGATTAAACTTTGTAGCCTAAGGATCATTTTCTATGTGTTTTAAAATATTCAAGGTGAGATTGATATGGAAAGTATACAACATAATGTGGAAGCATTGTGTGTGAAGTTATACCTACCTTAAAATCCAGAGTTGAATGAACTTAATTGGTTTAGTGTAGGACATAAAAAAGAGGTTTTAACAATTTATATTTGGTTTGGTGGTTATTGGTGTTATAATCAGAACAGCTCATCTTCAGTGTTTTGGTTATCTTTCATGATTTCTTTCCATCACCACCACCCATGTTTTTATAAGACATTCCACAAAATACATATTTAGCTATCTTTCTTTAAGAGTTTACACCTGGTTTCTCATCTGATTTTTTTTTTTTTAAGTTTGAACCATGTAATACTAGCCTGAAGTTAGATACCATTGTTATTACAAGATTTTCTTTTTAAAAACATTTGGCTTGGGGCTGGAGAGATGGCTCAGAGGTTAAGAGCACTGACTGCTCTTACAGAGGTCCTGAGTTCAATTCCCAGCAACCACATGGTGGCTCACAACCATCTATAATGTGATCTAATGCCCTCTTCAGGTGTGTAGGTGTACAAGCAGGCAGACCACTGTATACATAATAAGTAAACAAATATTAAAAAAAAAAAAACATTTGGCTTACTTGGTTTTAGAAATAAGCAACATCATATGAAGCTATACCATGTCCTTTTATACATATCTATAAATGTATAAAAATGTATATTTTGAAATTTTTCTTTTTTTAGTACTGAAAAATTAAATTCTGAACATGGTTTGGAGCCATGATGACTCAGAGGTTAAGAGGGTATACTGCTCTTGTAGAGGGCCTGAGCTGGCTCCTAGAGCCTCTGTCAGAAAGCACACAACTGCCTGTAACTCCAGGTCCAAGGTATTCAATACCTTTTCTGGCCTTCTGCATTCAATGCACATACCCAAATATAAGTCACAAGCATACACAATAGTCAAAGAAATAATAAAATAAATCTCTAAAGGGTTCTGAATATATACATTTAAGGTACATCATTTTGAAAACAGTGTCTTGTCTTCAGGACAAAGCTCTAGTCCATGAAGTGTATTTGGTGCTCTGGCCTAGTGACAGCAGTTACTCACTCTCAGATGGTTCCACAGCCGACTAGATACCATGTGTTGATGAGCCTGTGTATGTAGAATGGCTAGTGAGTGCCTGTGACGCCACATAGCCTATTAGAAAATTAAGCTCACAGTCTTGGCTTAAATGATTTGTAATTAAGGAACATATAGATTCTAACAAATGACATTGTTTTTGAAGACTACAGATAATTTTTTAAAATTCCTTAAGACCAATTTCTCATTCTTAATGGTTTATACAGTTCAAATGTAGATGATTATTACCACATTCTTCTTTATGATAATTCACCTCAATATTATTGGATAAGTCTCCTAACATATATGGACTAAATCAGTGATGTTATTTTTTATCCTGAGGTATATTTATATATTTTTATAGTCACAACCAGCTTTTACATAGTTAATACCCCAAACTAGGAACAGCTTAATTTAATCATATAGGAGTAAAATTCAAGAGTAGTGTGTTCCATACAAGATTTTGAGTAAGGGAGCCCTTGCCAAAATGCAGGCACTTAACAGTTACTTCATATTTTTCATAAGACATCATGCTGCCTCTGATTGGCATGACACCAAAATATTTCACCATATTAACTATTTCCAGGTAATTTTAATCTTCCTTTACCTCACATTATGATAACTTTGCTTTTGTTTTGTTTTCCTTTCTTTCTTTTAAACTTTAGGTACAACACCTTGCTTTTTTGGTTTTTAAAGCCATGACCCGAGATAAGTTTTTTAAATGTATTACATTCTTTGGTATTATTGTCTTAAATAACCAATTCAATTTTAAAGTTCATGATATATTTTATAAGAAAAGAATTCCTGTTTAACTTTCTAGCATATTAGAGTCGACTTGCAGAGTACTGTAAGCTTACATTGATGTATTTATTTGCCCTGTTTATATCCTATATTATATCATGCTGTTGTATATAGTGATCTGGGCTTTCCAACATTAGATCTATAAGCCTGTGCTGACTTGCTGCATTACTGTTCTGTAGTGCATATTAAAGGTGGCTTACCTTTAGAATCCTGCTAACTCTTGATGGCAGGTGGTACAGATGTATCTAGCTAAACTATCTTCAGAAAAACCATAAGACAACTGGGTTTTGTCTGTCTGATTTGCTGGAGATAGAGTGTAATATACTTTGCTATGTTAATTCCATGTTTAGCAATACTGCTACCATCTTACAAATAAATCAGCTTGTATTTTATTACTTGATTAAGTGGACCATCCCTGATGAGGGTGCTTAAACAGATGATTCTCAAGCTGCTTCATCCAGGTCACCTAATAACTCAGGAAATGATAGGTGGTTTTAAATAATAATTAAATATTGTTATTTTTGCATCAACTTTTTTTAGATAATGAAATTCCATTTCATTTGCAAGTAGTTCATTCTGAACTATGAATTGAATCTTTTGTTGTTTCCAATAGTTTGTGGGCTTCTCTAAGAGCCTGGTAAAGGTTGTATTCACATTGGTCATCATTCTCCCTCCTTCCTCTTCAGATTTATCCTTTCCACCTAGAGTGTATGCCCACCAGAACACGTGCCAGAGTGTCTCTCTCCTACACTGCCTTATTTTCCATGACTTCATTTTTGTATACGTTTTGTTGAATATTTTTCATTTTTAGACTTCAGAATACTTACAAGGTCTCTTAACCAGGTATTTTAATTCTTTAAAATGAGTGAAACTTTTATGTTGATTTTTAGGAGTGATAATGGTTTTTTTTTTTTTATCTAGGTTAAAAACAAAATGACAAAGGAACAGTACATTAAAATGAATCGAGGTATCAATGACAGTAAAGATCTCCCTGAAGAGTATCTATCAGCCATTTATAATGAAATAGCTGGCAAAAAAATATCAATGAAAGAAACAAAAGAATTAACAATCCCTACAAAATCAACTAAGCAGAGTAAGTACCAGATTAATCAAATCTGATTATTCAATGAGGAGACATGGTTGTGTGGTTTGGTTTGTTCTGGTTTTGTGAATGTTTGTTTTACAACTGGCTTCCCTATGTTTCTCATGCTGATCTGGAACCTTTTTGTCTCAAATTTTAAAAAGCAAGAAGGTATGTGCTTAAGGAGATTTTGTTTCATTTGCTTGCTTTTTGAATACTTTAAAATAAAATAAAAAGAAACCATGTAGAATTGTTAAAATGGTGGTAGGATTTTTTTTTTTTTTTAAGTCATGAAGAAAGCACTTGACTAGTGATTAATAAAAGAAAACCTAAGTAATTAACAGTGTTAGGAGTGTTTAAGTATTAGCTTGTCCATTTAGCAGTTCATTTCAGCAGGGATTTGGAAATAAAAGAAATTAGTTAGAGAACACTGGAGAAATAGCTCAGAAGTTAAAAGCATTCACTCCTCTTCCAAAATACCTGAGTTTGATTCCTAGCACCTACATAACTGCTCACAACCATCTGTAACTCCAGGTCTGTGGGATCTGACCCTCTTTTCTGGCTTCCTTGGGTACCAGGCATGCACGTGGTACACAGATGTACACACAGGCAAAACTCTCACAAAGAATTAAAAAATAAAAGACATCTACAAGTAACACAATTCTGTCTTTTTTTTTTTTTTTTTTTTTATAATTTTTTAACATTACACATGAATGGAAGCTGGGTGTGGATGAGGCAAGATTATTGCCTTTCTAAGCACTTGTACTTGGAATTAAAATCTCAATTTTGAACAAAATATTGAAATAAAAATATTTTAACAGTAGGACAAATGATAAGATTTTTAGGATAAATCTGTTCTGAAATTTTAGAATTAGAGCTCAGGGCATTAGGGAGATACTGTCAGTGGAATATAACTGGCCTCATCCCTTATCTTTTTTAATATTCAGAAAGAATTTTAATCAATTCTCTCTATAGGCAAAGAAACTTAGTCTTCCTGTAGCAGTCCTATCCAACTCAAATAATCCTAACCATCTCCACCTTGTCTCATGTCTACTCTTAATATATATTTATGTGTAAAAATAGAGAAGAATGGTGTTACTTGTGGGCAGAAAAAAATTTCCAGTGTGACAAAATAATGAAAAAGCTTTTATTCACTGACGGTTGCTTGTAAAACCCATGAAACCAAGTGGGAAAGGCAGATACAGAGCTAGATATCGTTGACTGTTAGTATCTGTTAGCAATTTATTTGGTGGTGCTGCTTCGGCTCTCCTTACAGCATTAGATATATTAATTAAGCCTTCAATGTTACACTTAAGCAAATATCTGTTTTCTGCTTTGATTTCATTTTGCCTAGATTATAGCATCCCCATATCATTTATTTTTCTCTGTCCTCATTTGATATATGATGGTTGTAGTCAGTGAGAAAACAGATATGGGAAGAAGGTGGTGGTGTGCTGGGAATGCTAAAATTCCTCGGGAGCTTTTTGTTTTGCTAACTCAGGACAAATTCCACAGTTTTTGCCTCTCTTCTGTTCTCCCATGTTTGTTTGGTTTCCTTGATAATTTCATTTTGAGTGTTCTGCTCTCTGAGATTTTTTTATTTTACAGATTTTCATTTACTCTGAAATAGTATTCTACCACCCTCAAGGTGCCGTTCACACTTCTAAAGTGGAAATTCAAAGGGAGGTGTGTCTCAGTGGTCTGACACTTACCGAGCATGAGCAGGGCCCTTAGTCCAGTCCCTAGCACATCCATCAGTCAGTAAATAAGTACATAAATTGAGTAATTCTGTTGGTGTTTAGTATATTTAGAGTGTTATGTAACCATCACCTCTGGCTAAGATTAAAACATTTGGAATTGGGCAAGGTGGCACACACCTAAATCCCAGACTCGGGGAGGCAGAGGCAGGCAGATTTCTGTGAATTCAAGGCCAGCCTGGTCTACAGAGTCCAGGACAGCCAAGGCTACACAAAGAAACCTTGTCTCAAACAGAGAAACAAACAAAAACTGGTTACTCCAAAAACTATCCATCCCCTCTGTCTTTGTCTTGGCAAGCACTAGTTTACTGTTTCCCTGGGTTTACCTGTTTCATATGTTTCATGTATGTAGACTCAATATGTGATCATTTCTGTCTGGCTTCATAGAACTATTATTAATTAGTGTTAATTATTGGCATTTACTTTACAGTGTCATCTTAAAGTACTTCCTATTTTAAATGGTAATATTTGTTATTTCAGATGTAGCCAGTGAAAAACAAAGACGACTTCTGTATAACTTAGAAATGGAACAGATGGCCAAGACAGCTAAAGCACTCATGGAAGCTGTGAGCCATGTTCAGGCACCTTTTACAAGTGCAACACACTTGGAGCACGTGAGGCCTATGTTTAAGGTTAGAATTACCAGTAATTTTGTACATATAATTTTTCTCAGTTTATTTTTTAAGTCTAATAATAGAGCGTATTTGATGTAGAAGATATCCCCCTGGTTACTTAGAGTTTAGCTAATACGATTTTTTTTTTTTTCTGTATTAAAGAGTGAAAGACAGTATGCAGTGTAAGTAATTGGTAGAAGTGTAATTTCAGGAATTAGAAAAAGAATAGTTTGCCTTGTTTTTTTCAGTTATAAGTGATTTATTCCTAAATCTTCAGCATTCATTCTAATTTCAAAGTGATCCCAAGGCTTACACTCTCATCAACACTTCTAGTCCAGGAGTTCTGAGGGTTCTAAGTAGATCTAGAGCCGTAAGTGTACATTAAAAAACAAATTGAAATACCTGATCTGAAATGTTCAACATCAGCTATCAGAGAAGTGCAAAGTAAAACTACTTTGAGTTTTGTGCAGGTGATATTGAACATTTCTTTCTTTCTTAGCCATTTGTGTTTCATCTTTTGAGAACTGTTTAGTTTTGTACCCATATTTCAACTGGATTTTTTATTTTATTTTTTTTTAAATATTCAGGGGTTTTTTTTTTGTTGTTGTTGTTCTACATACACTACACACTAACCCTCTATCAGGTACATAATTGGTAAAAAACTTTTTTTTTCTTCCTTCTTTACTTGAATAATAGTGTCCTTTGCTGTACCAAACCTTTTTTAGTTCCATGTGGTCCCAGTTATTAACTGTTGATCTTCATGCCTGTATTATCAAGGTCCTATTCAGAGAGTTTTCTCTTAGGCCATTGAGTTCAAGCATATTACCTACTCTTTCTTTGTATCAAGTCTTATATGGAGGTCCTTGACCATATATTTTTTAATGTAAGCATTATTTTATGAAGAAAGTTTGTTTACATTCCTACTATCTAGTACAGTTGCTGGTTTGTAATTGCTCAATAAATAAGTATTGGTTTGAGAAAAGGACTAGATAATTTCTAATTTTCTATAATGTGGCTTATGATAATAAGGAATATAAACATAGTCGTGAGAACTCTTTTTACATTGCTAAATCTTACTTCAGAAGGATTTACACAATTATGTGCAGGCAGTTTCATTCTGCTCAGTATTATTTAGGTATAATCTGATAGAAAAGTTGTTGTCCTACATTAATGTTAATCTTAATAAAGATAAAAATATTTCCCATTGGCCTAGCCATGTGTATTTTCTTTTTAAGCTATATCACAGGTTTTCAACCTGAAGTATGCTCTTCCTGTCACAGAATGTCTAAGTTATTGCTTCTGTGGGATACTGTGTAATTGATAAATACTATTCCTAATGCTTGCACGTCATCTCTGAAGCAGCATCTTCAAGTGTTGTAGATGGAGAGGGGCCCAGGAAGCACTTAGGCACTGCAGCATGTGTGCTGTGTACAGATTTTAAGTTTCTACCTTAAACTTTCTGAGCCATAGAAAAAAGCCTCAAGTAGTTCTGTTAGAAATAGTATGCTTCGTGAGCCTTTTTAAAAAAAATCTTGTAATTTCTATAATGCACTGGTAAAATAACATTTAAACTTTATAACTTTATGTACATATTGCTCTGTGCTCAATGAACTTTTTTTTTAAGTTTTTGTTTTATGTGCACTGGTGTGAGGGTGTCAGGTCCCTTGGAACTCAAGTTACAGACAATTGTCAATTGCCATGTGGGTGCTGGGAACTGAATCCAGATCCTTTGGAAGAGTAGACGGTGCTCTTAACCACTGAGCCATCTCCAGCTCCTCAACAAACTATTAAAAGCAATATAATTTCGTATCAGGCATTTCATTTATGTGGATTTCTGTTGTTTGTTGTCCATGCTAAGCAAGTGCTCTACCATTGGGCAACTTTACCAAGTCCTTTACTTTTTAGACTTTGTCTCACCAGGTGTCTCAGATTGGCCTTGAACTCACAGTCCTCTGCCTCTGACTTACTCAGATTACAAATGTGGACCAGGGCTTGCTGAGTATAAAATTCAAATAAGGACTCTCTTCCAAAGTGTGTGATGAATAGTTTGTTCAACATTTTAAATACTGTCCAACTAGGAAGCAAATATTGCAGTCTTAATGTGAGTACTTAACAGTAAAGGCAGGCTGAATGATGATTGGAGAGCAGGCTTTGAAAACAGTAGGATAACTTGTTGCAAGTAGGAAAATGATTCAAGGGATTGTATTGGAACTAAAGAATGTGGGTTATTGCAAAGGTCAGTGCTTGGAAAAAATTAATTTTAAGTCAGTGATAAGACTTTATATGAATATTGATTATTCCTGTGGGGGGTGTTGTTGTTGTTGTGAATAATTTATTAAAATACACCTAAGGTCATTACTGAATTTATGATCATCCATTTCTTTAAGCCCAGGAAACATAATTTTCTTCTCTATTTAAGAAAGCTTTCTTGCTTACTATGCCAAGAACCTCAATTATCACTTGATATGCATGTTATTTTAAATTTTTAATTTTTCTAGTTGGCTTGGACACCTTTTCTAGCTGCATTCAGCGTGGGTCTACAGGACTGTGACGATACTGAAGTAGCCTCGCTCTGCCTAGAGGGGATCAGATGCGCGATCAGAATTGCATGCATTTTTAGCATTCAGGTAAATAAGACTTTTACCTTCATATCCATTTTTTAAAACATATGCCATCAGTATAGTTCAACTCATAGTATTTTTCTCTGATTTTCTTAAAACCAGCTTCAAATTTGTGTTAGAATTTAAATAAATAAATTTGGAGAAGCTCTGATAGAGCAATTCTGTATGATGTTTCTAAACATTGTAAATATTTATTTTAGATGCCTTTTAACTTAAACCTCAGAACTAGTTATCTTTAAAAGAACCAAGTACTGCTGGGCATGGTGGCACACTCCTTTAATCGCAGCATTCCTGGAGGCAGAGGCAGGCAGATCTCTGAGAGTTCAAGGCCAGTCTGGTCTACAAAGCGAGTCCAGGACAACAAAGCTACACAGAGAAACCCTGCCTTGAAAAGAAAAAGGAGGGGGTTGGGGGGGGGAGAAGAAGAACCAAATATTTAACATACTAGGGGTTTATGGGCTTTAAGGATAACTTTTAGATAGACATTTTTATTTTCTTAACCCATTTCATGTTTCATTGTGAATGTTGTATGACTTAGTATATTACAAAATACAGCCTAGAAAAAATTATATATCAGGTTTTTGCTAATATAATTGGGAGAAATTTTTCAGTAAATTTATTTTCACTGTATGAATTCATTGGCTGATTACTGAAAAGCTCATATTGAATCTACACTTTGGATTGTGTCTAGGTTTAAAATATTTATGAGCTTTCTGCCTTACTTTAAGATTATAATTTTTCAGTTTTGTGTGTAATCCATGACATGTCTGCTAAGATTTACTAACCACATACACAGTTGGTTCCACGTGAACTAGAGGCCCGTCATTGTGCTGTGTTTTCAACCATGTAAATACAGTTCTCCCTCTCTCTCTTGTAGTTGGAAAGAGATGCCTATGTCCAAGCACTAGCCAGATTTACCTTACTTACAGTGAGTTCTGGTATTACTGAAATGAAACAGAAGAACATCGACACAATAAAAACACTCATCACAGTGGCTCACACGGATGGAAATTACTTAGGAAATTCTTGGCATGAGGTAGAAACATTTGTAACTTTGCAATTCAGTTTATAAAATGGGTTGATGCTAAATGTTCTACCACTAATATGCTTAATTGTGGACAATAATATATTTTAAATACACAGCTTTGGTAATGATTTATAATTTAATCTGTCTTTAAATCCTAACTGCACATATTTTAGGACACATTTTTTTAAACCTCACTTTTGTTCTTTTTGTATTGTAGATCCTGAAGTGCATCAGTCAGTTGGAGCTGGCACAACTTATAGGAACTGGAGTGAAGCCTCGGTACATTTCTGGGACAGTGAGAGGCAGAGAAGGGTCCCTCACTGGGACCAAAGATCAGGCTCCTGATGAATTTGTTGGTCTTGGGCTAGGTGAGAGGTCTTAAGTTCCTTTTAGAAAGTATCAAAAATATTAATCTCTAGGTTATATTTTTATTGTGACAATGAAGTATAATTAGAAAAATTGTTCTTTGCCCAATGTTATAGAAAAAAGCAAGATGGCTAAGTAAAGAATTAGTCTTACTTCGCTTGGTCTGGCTTACAGGATTAAGAGCCACTTAGTCTCTTCCTTGTGACTATGTAAAGGATACACTCAACTCACTTGATTCTAAGACCAAGCAGTGGGTAGGCTGGTATAACATGAGAGATAATTGGAGCAACTAGAGATATCATTCTCATTCAAACATTTTAAAGCCACTGTGTGGGCTCATGCAAACTGTTGTCAGAACCTCTTTTCCAAGCTTTCAGAAAAGTATGAAGTGGCCAGTAGTACAAATGAAAATCGTAGCAAAAGTAGATGCCTCCCCCCCAAAAAAATCAAAGATAATATGTTTTCAGTCATGAATGGAAAGAGTTCCACCAAAGAAGTTTGAGTTCTGTACTTGTGGGTGTGAGTTATATACTTCTTTCATGCTTACGTGCCAGCTACTTTAGTTCTAGAGTCAGTTCCCACCACTGCAAACTGAAGACACCACCTAATAGAGGGATTGTTAGGGTTAAACAAGAGTGCGAATGTGAATGGAGTTATGCACAGTGCTGGTTGCATTAGAGGTTGGGAATATTTATTATCTGACCATCCTCACACCCCACATCCAACTATCCAGAAGCATGACTTCAGGAGCAGGAAGGAATATGGCAGAGTACCAGCACTGTTTATTTTTTAATACTGTAATACAATATTACATTGTGAACATTTCCTGTCTTTATCCTTTAGTAGTTTCTGTTGTTGTTAGCCATCCTTAGGAAATTGAGAATGGTTTCACATCTAAAAGTGTATCTACAAGGAAAGATAAAGGACTAGGACCATATTTTGATTTCAGGTTGGATTGAGTAAAATTGCTTCCTGGTGGTAGTTCAACTAAAGTAATCTTTATAGTGCAGTCTGGCAGAACGCCTCAGTGATAGCACAACATAGTGTGAAGTGTAAAGTCGTGCTGTGTCAAGTTCAAGTGTATTAGGCTTGGTGGTCCAGCAGCCGAGTTTAGAACTGCCTCGGCAGTGGCACAGGGAGCTCTGCAACCTGGAAGTCTACCTCTAAACATTAGAGCAATAGTAATCACTGCATAAGATAAGAGGAGATACAGTGAAAGCTATTTACAGACAGACGTGCGCTAAAGTGAATGTGTGCTGATGACTGAATAACTGAAAAGGCAGAGAAAATGTAGGAAGGCTGAAATGATAGATATTAGTTGCCAGGGTTCAGTTGTGGCAAGTAGAAGTACAGGCTTGGGTTACAGTAGAAATTAAGCACCAGTAAAACTGTAAAGCTAAGCATTTGAGTGTAGAGAAGCAGTGGTACCTGCTAACACTTACTGTGCTTGGAAGTGAATGCATGTTAATTTATGCATCATATTGTAGTACTACTTAGATTTCAGTAATAGCAAATGATCTAACCTTTCCCTTTAAAAAAGAATTTACATGAAGATACATCAGACCAAAGGGAAATCAGTTGTTGCTAGGCCACTGGAGAAACCAATAACTCCTCTTCTTCTCCTTTAACCAACAACTTTCTCTTAATTCTCATTAATATAGTCTCTGTCTCACTATGTAGCCAAGGTGTGTGACTCTCTTGCCTCCACCTCCCAAGATGACAGGAGTGAGCCGTTATGTTTGCTTTCCATGTAAACTCTATGTCATAGTTTTCTTTTGATTTCTTCTATTGTCCACTCATTTCTGTTTGTCATGATTTCATTTCTGACTCTATTTATAAGAAAACTACTACTGACTTGGACTCTTTGGAACAGAGCTGCCTCATTGTTTTCTACCCAGCCTGTGTAACAGGTGTTCTGCTTAGAATTTAAGCTGGAAAAAGCTGCACGCATAGACAACTATTTTTCTTCATTAACTAGAATCTGTGCACCAAACATTCTATGAAACCATATTGACAGCATTGAACATAGTCATATGCCACTGTTCTATAGGTCTTGGGACCTAGGAGAATGGAGCTGATAAACAAGGTGGGCTAAAGTCTCATGGACTAGCCAACTTTATTCACAGTGCCAGACAGTTTGTACTGGACAGTTAAGAAAGGTCACATGAGTAAAGTTGTCATGAGTTCAAGCTGTATACAATGAAAAGGACAAGCCATATGTGGCAAAAGCAGTTTTTTTTTCCATAAATGCATATAAAGGATAATTTAACAATTTAATTGGATAACAACAGCAAGCAATAATGATTAATCTGAAGCAAACTCACTCGGGTCCACTACACCTCGGAGGAGGAGAAGTTCATGTTTTGAAGAACCAGGTCACAAGACTCTGGTCTTGCTTATTTAAACCATTCTCACAAGCACTCAGAATTTTCCTCACCACTCCATTCCTAGACTCCATTCTGGTAGTCCTGCGTTGATGTCTATGGAGTTTGATTTCAAGGCCCCTGGAGATACTTAAATCCTGGCTACTCAAGTTCCTCACATAAGGAGTATAGAATATCTGTATATCCAATACAAACCCTGCTATACATTTTAAATAATCTCTAGATGACTTATAATACCAAACAGAAAGTAAATTCTGTGCGAATAATTGTACGACATGTTGTACCCCAAGACATGAATAGAAATAAAAAACGTTTGAATAAATGTAGTACAACTTTCTCCCGAATATTTTTCTCATTTTTATTTTATGTACATTGGTTTTTTTGCCTGCATGTGTTTGTATTAGGGTGTCAGATCCCCTGGAACTGGAGGTACAGACAGTTGTGAGCTACCATGTTTGTGCTGGGAAATGAACCCAGGTTCTCTAGACAGGGTTTCTGTGTAGTCCTGGCTATTTTGGAACCTGCTCTATGGACCACGTTGGCCTCAAACTCAGAAGCTCACCTGCCTTTGCCTCCTGAGTGCTGAGATTAAAGACATGCGCCAGCACCACCTGACTTCATTTTTTTATTACAACATAATTACATCATTTCTCTTTTCCTTTCCTCCCTTTAATCCTGACACAGAGAGTCCCTCAACTATTTTTGATAGGTATGAAACCCACATGTTGACGACAAATTGTACATGAAGAAGTCTGTAGCTTTCTGTATTATAAATAGAAATTTTAAAATTAATAAGAACATCAAGCCAAAGGAAGGATGGCAAGATGATTTAGCCTTGCTTGCTGCCAAGTCTCATGATCTCAGTTGGGTTCTTATCTCCAGCACTGCAGAAACAACAAACAACCCACCCCAAACATAATAAACTTTTAGCTCCCTCTGCAGATGCACACCATAATCCCTGCATTTTGGAGACCAGGACAGAAAGATGACAGGTCTAAGCAGGCTAGGCAGCATAATAAAACTGTATCCAAAAAAAAAAAAAAAAAAAAAAGATTCAGAGTGTATAATTTTGAAATTTGAGTTATAGGCCTTAATACTTGAAAATTCAGTGACTTTGGCTACACGTCTTCTGACAGTACATGCAGCACCTATACCTATCTTAACCTAAGGATGAGTAATTTGGTAAAATAGGAATTGTTTGTCTGTAGCTACTATACTATCATACAACTCTGTGAAAGGTGTTACATGTTTGTGAAATAGGTTCTTTGAGTTCCTAGGCATTTTATACATTTTTTATTAACAGTTACAAGTTATATTAAATATAAAAAGTTAAAACCTCTTTAGATTATATATTTTAGTTGATGCACAACTTAAATTATGTTTTCTTCATTCAGTTCCTAGTTGCTGTATATGTTAAATGGTCTTGGCTCTGTTTCCCCACCACCTCAGTTACTCTTCTCATCTACTCATGCTTTCATTCTTGACTTCTTATGTTATAGAGACAGACTGAGTTTATCTCCCATATCTCTTCCTACTTCAGTATGTTACCTAGTTCTTTCCTGGGTTTTTGTGGAGAAATGTGGAGCATGTCAGTCTTTTTAACAGGACAACTTACTCCGTTTTCTAAATTACTACATTGCCAGGAGTGCTGGTACATCCCTGTTATCCTGTCACTTGGGAAACCACTGTGTGCTACACAGTGAGACTCTTCTCAAGAAAAAGTAGTACATTAAGTGTGAGTCATTCTAAAGATGTAGTTCACCTGGTAGAGGGCTTGCCTGACATTTATAAGGCCCTGGGTTTGATCCCCACCAACAAAACAAAAACGATGTCACAACCTGAATACCTGTAGACTTCATTTGCGCTTGTTTGTTTCTCTGTGGAGGAAATCGTCCTCTTGATCTGAGCACATGCTTTTGGTAGAGGTATACTTGGAACTCTGAGGAAGAAAGGGAACACCCAATGAGCCAGAGATACCAGCCCAATAGCTAACTCTGATGATTGGTGACAGATGTCACAGCTGATCACTTTATATTCTCTAGTGTCATTACAACTCCATCTACTGTTCTTCTCTTCCTTCTCTGTTCCTCCTTCTCAGTTTGTCATTATGACCACACAGAGTAGGTTAAGATATGACATAGGCTCACATGCGTCCATATTTCTGATCGCTTGTCCTTCAGCTTTTTTCATGTAGTTAGCCTTCAGTATAACATTGGTTAATATTTTGCCATATATAAAACATATAAAGAGTTACCATGAGCCAACACCACTATTCTCTTTATCAACCAGTATTTTAGTTAACAAACAATTTGAACTATGGAGTAGCCATTACATTGTATTAAAATTGTGTGTGTGTGTCCGTCCG
This sequence comes from Acomys russatus, assembly GCF_903995435.1. Lineage (NCBI taxonomy): Eukaryota > Metazoa > Chordata > Mammalia > Rodentia > Muridae > Acomys > Acomys russatus. Next base: position 22,966,772 of record NC_067138.1, read on the forward strand.
TCCGTCCGTCCGTCTGTCTGTCTGTCTGTCTTTCTCTGCTGGTAAATTAACTGAGGGAAGTTATGTCTTTGTATACTGTTGAGTTCCTAGAATATAATTTGAACTCAGTGGCTTAAATGACATCTGCTGTGTTTATCATTCAGAAGAGAATTTAGTATTTTTGGTCAAAAGGATCAACAAGTATTTGTTAAGTACTCACTTCGAGTTTAATATTGATTAGGGTAGGAACATATGAAAAATGTATATGACTTGATTCTTAACTTCTAGATTTTTAGACTGTATGAGTAATACTGCTGTAAGTAGTACATCCCTAAGTAAGGTAAATGAGAACAATCGAGTAAAATCTTTCATTGTACACTCACTCACATTGGGTATGGTGATTGACACAGCATGAGTAAGGCACATACTGACTAAAGTGTTAAGGAGGAGTACACAAATGTCAGGCTGAAAATTTTCTACCTTAATGTAGTAAATAAAAGAAAGGTGACAGTTTTAAAAAGTTTTGGTCTTGTGAGGGAATAAATTGAAGAGGATATTGTAGAGGGAAAAAAGTCTGGAAACTTTAAGCAATCCAAGACAGACTGTGAGAGCCTAAACTATGTAGGAATGGAGATGTGTAGATAACGTGAAAAACAGATCTAAAGATTTTAATATAAAATAAAAAATAAGCTACATACCTTCTTATTCCAAGAAGGAAGAACCAGGGCACAGTCATGACCAAGTCAAACAAAACTCAACTCCAACAGTATGAATAACTCAGGGTCCAATGCCTGGGATTCACTCAAGATCATCTGGGTTCCAAAGGGCTTGGGCAGTCTCTGCAATTCACAGCACGTGCACCTTGTCGTAGACTCAGGCTGGCTACTGCACAGCTGCTGCTGTCTTTGGCAGCTATTCCATGGTACTGGCATCTCCAAAAATGCTAGGGTTTCCACTGCAAGGGATCTGCAATGCACTCCTGGGCTTTTTTCAGGTCTCTAACTCTGCCACAAAGCCTCAGCCTTTCTACATAACACCTTCAATGCTGGGGCTTCTGCTTCAGCTGAGACTGCACCATCATCATCGGTCTCCCTGACGGCTTAGTGCCAAGCTCAGCTGCTCTTCATGATCCCTTCATGCCTTTACAGCTGGTGCCTCCTGGGAGACTCTTACATTATACCAAGTTCAACTGCCAGCAAAAAGATCCAGCTTTAGCTCACTCTAGAACACAACAGCTCTGTGTACTGACCCTGAGGAAACACTTTCTAGAAGATTATACCTTAATGGTGCTGGGTTTTTCCTAATCATCACTAATTTTTCAGCTGTCTGGTATCAGTTGTCCCCATCTTCAGCTCCAGACCACACAGATTCTTAATACAAAGTCCCACACAAAGCCACATGCAGTGTCGCACGCTTGTAATCCTAGCACTCTGGGGAGGCCAGCCTGGTCTACAGAGTTAGTTCCAGGACAGCCAAGGCCACACAGAGAAACCCAGTATCAAAAAACAAAACAAAAAGTATCACACAAACAGCCCAGGATAGTTTGAAGGAGACTCTCAAACTTCCCTGTGAAACTTGACAAACCAGGACCCTATCATCTGTACGGGTTTCATCCTTAGTTCCCAAGGCAGCTTGCTCAAGCTTTGAACACTCAATGGCTTTTCCAGCCAAGTTCCTTCCACAGTCTTCTCCCAAACAGTATGGTCAAATCTGTTAAAGAACACTCCACTTTTGATAACACTTTCTGTCTTAGTTAGGCATTCTATTGCTATTATAAAATACCATGACCAAAAATAGCTTGAGGAGGAAAGGTTTTATTTCATACTACACTTTCATGGAAGTCAGGGCAAAAATTCAAGGAACCTGAAGGCCTGAACATCGTGATACAGAAGCCATGGGGGACATCTGCTTAAAGGCTTCATCCCCATAGATTGTTCAGCCTGCTCGCTTATAGTACCCAGGACGCCAACCCAGGGGTGGCACCCACCACAGTGAGCTTGGCTTTCCCATCAATCATCAATCAAGAAAACACACCACAGGCCAGTCTGGTCTGGGCATTTCTTAGTTGATTCCCTCTTCTCAAATGACTCTAGCTGTCTCAAGCTGACATAAAACTAGCCAGCACATAGTCCAAAGAATATTTTAAAATACATTTTTTAAAACTAGGAATATTGTTTTACTGTCTAACATGGAACAGTTTTGGAAGCAAAAGGAAATGATTCTTATAAATAAGAGAATGTTATAATATACAAAGAATTTTCAAGTAACCCTTGTAAATAAGAGGTTGGAGATTGAATGACAGAAATTCTAATGGACCAACCAGAATCATCCAAAGAAATAAGCAATAGAACTGATGCATTTCTTGAAGATTAAGGAGAATTTTGTCCACTACCACTAATTTGGTGATCTAAATTCATAGTGCTCTTAGTTTGTGTGATCTTTTCAAAATGTTTTATAGCTATGTCTTGTTTATTATGCAATTTATCTACAGAGTGTGTGTTCTTGATATGTAACTTATTGGTGTCGCCCAATGCATCATTTCCTTATTAGGAAAATAAATGACTTTGGAAATGTGGTTTAGAACTCCTAAGTGCATTCTTTCCTTGAATTTTTTTCTAACCTCCATGGTACGTGTTCTTGTGTGTGGCAGTTGGAGGAAATGTGGACTGGAAGCAAATAGCAAGTATTCAGGAGTCTATTGGAGAAACCAGCTCTCAGAGTGTCGTGGTTGCTGTAGATAGGTAAGGTGTTCACTTTCTCCCTTTTCACTTGAGTACTAGTTCAGCCCTATTTTGTTCCTTGTTTAAAATTTTTGAAAATGTCAAAATAATACAAGACTTTTTGATGTACTATGATTTAGATGATGAAGTACCTTTAATTTTGGTTTCACAAATGTAAAATACAGGAAAGACTTTAATTGTATAAAATATATTACAATTAGTACTGAAAATATTAAAGAAATACTATTCTTGATCTTAAAAACTACAGATCTCTCTTATAGAGAATTAATCCTTCTTTTCAACCCCTGAACCTGAAGTTTAATTTAGCTTTCTGGGTACATGGTATAAAATAGCATTATGGATAAAGTGAATGAATGGATTTTGCTAGAAATTCTCATATGCATCTTTGGAAAGGTCTTCATAATACTTGTATTCTATGCATTTCTAGGTAAATGTTCCCAAAATTGAAATTAACACTGGCATTCAACTTAAAATCTACTTATGTGTGAAGCTTTCAAGAATGTACCAGGCTTTGCTTACTAGTCTAGAGACTTAGGATAATTCATTATTTACTTAACATCAGATGAAAGTGAAGGCAGGGGGAGATGCATTCTCACAGCTGGCTAGTTTTGTATTGAGGATTACAGTGTCTGCTTTATTCTTTCATTCATAGAGAAATTTGGGGAGTAGAATCAGCCTAATATCTGTCCAGGGCCCTTCTTCTCTGGATAGCTCCAGAGCCGGGTAGTAGTAGCTGTGATCTTTTGCTCCCAGGCTATCTTCCATTCTAATGATGTCCCTGTCTTCTAGAAAGTCATCTTTGTTGTCCTTATAAGGAGGATCTATTTAAATGTCACAAAAGACTTGAATCAGTGCATCCATAGGTTGCTGTGCTCCTGACATGGCTTAGCCTTAGTGGAACATGGCTAGAAAGAGTGGCCCTTGAAAGGCTACCATGGTGAGTAGGAATTTGAATGCCCTTACCAGGTGGCATGTCCCCGTCGTCCACCATCAGCCTGAGTGGGTCTCGCAGGCCGTGGTTGCTGTGGTAGCTCTGTCCTCGCCCTTGCTCTCCACTCTGCCGCCATCACAGTATGTTGCACCCTTTCCCTTGGCCTGCAGAGTCTCCATTTTACTGCTCTACAGTCTCCCACTTGCTTTTTTCTTTTCTTTTTTTTTTTTTTTTTTTTTTTTCCTCTTCAGTTAAATCCTTATTTCTTTGGTGTCTTCTCTCCTGTTCTTTTAAATTACTTAATTGTTTCACTCTGGTTTGTTTTGCTTATGGCTTTGCTTTACATGAGAATACTTCCAGTTAGAGAGAAATCAGCCGATCATATTTGTATAGTGTAGTAATTTTTACTTCAGTTGAGATGAGAGCTTTGTAGTTTTCCTGTATTTTATATTCTGGCCTCAGTCCAACCACCAGGCTAGAAGGTGGTTTTCTCCCATAATTGTTTTTTAACCAACCTTTTAAAATTACTTAATTCACTTTACCCCACTGAACAGTACATAAAATCTTAAGCCATTCCTCAGCAGGAGCTGAGATTTTACAGTTCGTAGCCTGCTTTTGTTTCTTATTGTTACACTGAAGCTTAAAATCAGTTGTATATGAGACATTCAGATTGTGTTAGTGAAGAAACTAGAATATATTGAAAACGTCTGCTGCAAGTTTAATTCATGTAAATGCTATGCTGTGTACAGAAGTATGTCAAGAGACTTTGGAGTCAGTCTGTTACAGCTTAACCTTGGCTCTGCATTTCCTAGTGCAGTGACTGTGAAGAGTACCTATCTTTGCATGAGCATCTCTGTTTACAAACTTTGGATTATAATGTCCATATTCTGATTGTAAATATATATGTGATATTAATAAATTTATTGGTAAATTGAATAAGTATACATTATATATATATATGATACAAGGATAGTATTACCTTGTGATTGGTAACTGCTCTTATTACAGTATTTTTAAGATTAATATTTGAGCTGTCCCTTTAAGGCTTCCTCTTTATCATGTACATCTAGTTGTGGCATTTTAAGTTGAGGAATATCATATGACCTGTGGGGATTTAGTCTCCTCATACTCCTGCTTAAAATCCAGAGCCTGGTAAAAAGAACAAATTCTATATGTGTGTACTAAAGTCTCATGACGTCAGCACAGAGGAGCACTCAGGAAAGAGGACTGCACAAAGCTGAGCCATGTAGCATATTCTTAAACACTTGAATACCCTCAGGAAACTAGTTCAGCCAAATCTTGGTTAAAGTGAGTGCGTTTTGGGGTTTGTTTGTTTGTTTTTTGTCATTAAGTTCTAAATTTAATTCTTTAATCAAATGAACATTACTTATAAAAAATTAATTATATAGACGTGTGTGTGTATTTTTTTAAAGCTAATAGGTTATCAGCAAAACTTGAAAAGCCCTTCTCTTCCTAGAAAACCAATCATTGCTTTTATAGATTAATATATTCTTAACCTTTAGAACACCGTAAGATGCTTGCCTCATATTTGCAAATCTGTAAATGAGGTTACAGTGTATACTCAAGAGTACACAATGTAAATGGGAAGAGGAAACAATTCAGACAACTCTTGTTAATAAGCTATATTGGGACTAAATATTCATTTGGCCCTCTAAAACACCTAAGAACTGTCAATACTCCAGGCCATGACTTTTGAGTTGGCATAACAGAAGTAAGACTTTGTAAAGTTTTTAATTATGTTATTTTTTTCTCCCAGAATATTCACAGGATCCACAAGGCTAGATGGAAATGCTATTGGTGAGTATGAGTACTTATTTTACTCTTAAGCTGTCTTTTTGTCTAAAAAGCATTAAAGTTAAGATTGAAATATAAATGTGTTTACTTTATAGTTGATTTTGTTCGTTGGCTCTGTGCTGTGTCTATGGACGAATTGCTTTCCACTACACATCCAAGAATGTTTAGTCTACAAAAAATAGTAGAAATATCATACTATAACATGGGAAGAATACGACTGCAGTGGTCTCGGATTTGGGAAGTTATTGGGGATCATTTTAATAAGGTATTTGAATAATTATAGTATTTGTTTACATTTGCAATTTTTTTTTAATTTTCCTAATCAAAGTCTATTGAGTTTTTTTTTTTTTTTTCCTTCTAAGCAATTGTTACAGTTTTATAATTAAATTTAGAAAAGCTTTCATGAACCATGCTACAAACTTTTATTACTAGTGCTTGGGGTAAGCTGAGGCAGAGCATCTGTGAGTTCAAGGCCAGCTTGGTCTACATGCATAGCATGATCCTACCTCAAAAAGAAACAAGAAGGACTGGAGAGATGGCTCTCACAGAGGACCCAAGTCCCATTCTCAGTGTTCACATCTAGGGCTCGCAACCACCTAAAGTTACAACTCTAGGTTTGGGGGAATCCAATGCCCTCCTCTGCCCTACCTCCTTGCACACCCACACAAATGTATAAATATACACACAGAGAGACAGCACATATACACATTCATATACATTTTTTTATGGAAACACAAAATTTGTTTGAGTTGAATTCTTTTTAGAAATGATTGCTGAAACTTTTGGCAGTTTCTTTAAATTACTGTTCAAGGTTTTGCATACATATGCCTTTGTGAAGAGCCGAGGATTTGTCTTCCTGCGCTGCTTATTTTGTACTTTTTTCCTAAGGAAAAACAAAAAATTATACTTCTACCTGTAACAGTAGCATCTTGGTCTTGTTGCCCTTATAGGTTGGTTGTAATCCTAATGAAGATGTAGCCATATTTGCAGTGGACTCCCTGAGGCAGCTCTCAATGAAGTTTTTAGAGAAAGGGGAGCTTGCAAACTTCAGATTCCAAAAAGACTTCTTACGGCCTTTTGAACATATAATGAAACGAAACAGGTAATGTGTTTCTTGAGTTGAATAATATCAGTAATGTCTTATATATTGTTCTATGCCAGGGAGAAAATTAGAAAATAGAAAAAGAAATGGTTTGAATTTTATGTGATGCCTACTTAAGCAACTATATTACTGTTCTAGGTCCCCGACAATTCGAGATATGGTTGTTCGGTGTATAGCACAGATGGTTAATTCTCAGGCTGCAAATATTCGTTCAGGATGGAAGAACATTTTCTCAGTGTTCCATCTAGCTGCCTCAGACCAAGATGAAAGCATAGTAGAGCTTGCGTTTCAGACAACAGGGCACATTGTCAGTAAGTATCCCTTAACTGCATGCAAGTGCAGAGAGATAAGCTGAATATATTTAGTTGATAATTCAGGTGCAGTAAGATTGTAATGTGGCTTTAAGTTTATAAATTTTGATTCTAAAACCAGAGTGAAAAATCATAGTAGTTGTAATAGTGGTGTCAGCACAAAAACCAAAGGGAATAAGAGACAGTTTATTCTGGGGCCATTTTGAATGACCAAGGAGCACAGATTTGGTTACCCCAAATTCCATGTTCCAATATGTAAGCAGTTTCACAGAGTTTTACAGAAAAAAGAAAGTCATAAACCAAAGGAACTTTACAGTACGTTGGTGGCACATCAGAGACGCAGATACATTGATATTGGGGGCGCGTATTTTTTAGTCCCAAGATACTGTTGATGACTTCTTGACTCTTGGCTTCTGCTAAGTTAGTAGCTTATAAGAGGTTATTATTACAATTACTAGTTCAGATATATAGTGGGACAAGGAATGGTTGTTCCAGAAGCTAAAACTAGTCCACAGTAAAGTAATTAGCTTCTGAACCTACAAAACTTCAATCTTTCTACAGTACTGATATTCAGGTCTATCCATCAGTCTCTGCGGACACAGAAACTCCTTCCAAGAGATTTTTGTTCACAGTAGCAGTGGTAGTAGTAGTAATAGTCGTGGTGGTCTTAACATTTGTTGAGTATTCACTGTATACAGCTGTCCTCTTAGGCATTATTAAAAATAGTAACCAGAGAATAGTTAATTCTGCATAACTGGTACCCATTACTTTATTATATGGTGTTTTCATAGTGTAAACAAAATACACACATTTCACTTGCCTCACTACTCAGGACAGGCTTAGTCATAAAGACAGACTTGGACTCATTTTTGTTAGGTGTCAAAGTCTTGTAAGAAGTATGTACTACATTAGAAGTTAATATATTTTGGATACAATTAAAATTATTGAAAATGTGTTGCTATTTCTATTTCTTTTTCTCTGTTGTAGCTCTTGTATTTGAGAAACACTTTCCAGCCACCATTGATTCCTTCCAGGATGCAGTGAAGTGTTTATCTGAATTTGCATGTAATGCAGCCTTCCCAGACACAAGTATGGAAGCAATTCGACTTATTCGGCATTGTGCAAAATATGTGTCTGATCGACCTCAGGTATACATCATTTAGTAAATGAAATTTTGCTAAATACTAAATACAGTCTTAAATCTTTATTTGTTTGGGAACTTAGGGTAAAGGAAGCATTTATTTTGAGCCCAAAGTTAGTTTGAACTCAATTCTGAGTTAAGATGGCCAGGGTCTATACTAGCCATTACTGTAGGTATCGGGTGTTCTATGTGTGTTTATTAGTTTAATTTTCATAACACAAAATGGAGCAGGTAGTGTTACAGCTTTATACAGATAAGGAAACAGGATAGAGAAGTTAAAATGTACCCATAGTTGCAAAGAAACTAAAGGAGAAAGAGGCTTTGAAGCCTGGCCTGTTTCTAAAGATCCTTCCTTGCCACCTATCTGCCTGTGTTTTGTACCACTAAAGTTAATTGGCACTGAATAGGAGGCTGGATTGTCAGTCTGACTGCTAGTTTGAATTTGAATATCCAATCCTATTATGTGTACATGTGGGAAAGGGGTATGTGTGCATGTGGTCTCTGTGAAGACCTGAAGCATCTGACTCCCAGGAGCTGGAGTTAACAGGCGTAGAGCACCTCACAGGGTCCTGGGAACCAAACCCCGTTCCCTACAAGAACAGGATGTCTTCTTAATTACTGAACCATCTCTAGCCCTGAAACACTAACTTTTAAAGAGTGTAGTCTAACGCTCTTACAAAAAGGCTCTTCATCTTTTTGTAAATTGTTATGTAGTTTTTCCCACTTTTGATTGGCAAAGCACTTAGTGTTTTTCCTGAGAATATTAACTTGGCCATGTCAGTACTTAGCTTTGCCATACTGATTCCACCTTTCCTCTTGAAGGCTTTCAAGGAGTACACAAGTGACGACATGAATGTGGCGCCTGAAGACAGGGTGTGGGTGAGAGGATGGTTCCCGATTCTCTTTGAGTTATCATGTATCATCAATAGATGCAAATTAGATGTAAGAACCAGGTAACAATCCGTATTTGAAAATTTAAGTTTTGAAGGATTTACTTTTGTTCTAATTAGCTTTTCTTATGGATACCACAAAATGGTTTGTTTGTTTGTTTTTACCAAATATATTAAGAATCAGAGAGAGAGAGAGGAGAGAGAGAGAGCGCGCACGCGCGCACAAGCTTGGCAGCTAGGCGGGGCGCATGCCTTTAATCCCAGGAAAGGGAGAGCCAGGCAGATCTCTGTGAGTTCGAGGCCAGCCTGGTCTACAAAGTGAGTCCAGGACAGACAAAGCCAAACAGAGAACCATGTCTCAGAAAACAAACAAACAAACAACAACAAATTAGCCTCCAATGATATAGCCTTCTCCAACAAGGTGCTGCCTCCTAACCCCTATCAAGTAGTGCCACTCTGTAGTGACTAGGCATTCAAGTACACATGCGCCTGTGGGGGCCTAGCCAGAGCACCACAGATTCCATTTCAGGGTGTAATGGCTAGAGTGCTATGAGTGGGAAATAGTAAACTGATGGCCAGCGCTTTTTCACTTTCTGAATTATATATCCTAAAGGACCTTGATATTTTACAACTTAAATTACTCTATATTCAATATATATTAACAACCAGTCTTAACTCTCTTTTTCGTAGTTTTTTAAACCTTTAAACCTTTCTTAGGAAGTTTTGCTTCTTTGTATTGCAGCTTTCCTAATTGTGTTCTGTTATTTTAGGGGCTTAACAGTAATGTTTGAAATAATGAAAACATATGGCCACACTTATGAAAAACATTGGTGGCAGGACTTATTTAGAATTGTTTTCAGAATCTTTGACAACATGAAATTGCCAGAACAGCAGACAGAGGTAAGAGAATACCTTTAGCCTAAAGTTGTAGCAGTCTTCAGGTTTTCGCCTCATACATCTTAATGTTTGAAATTAAGCACATTGAACATAAAAAAATTTCTTGATGTTTCTTTAATACATGAGAAATAATAGTATTTTATTTCATTAGCAAGTACACTATTGGAAATAGGACTGAATTAGTGATTTAATTTTTATTTTCTTTGCTTTTGTTAAACTGTCAGTTTCTCTTCTATATTTTGTTATACTCATAGCTAAGAACACCAGTAATTTTATTAATATTAGATGTTGAATTCAAAGTAAAATTATTTTTATTTATTTCAATGTGTTTTACTGTAACTACTTACAGCATGGAGTTCAGGCTCTGTGGCTAGAAAGCATCATTTCCCTCTCTGTCCTATATAGCAATATTAAATGGAGACTTTTACAGTTATCTTTCATGTAATGTAAGAGAGGAGAGTTAAAACAGGGTCTAATGGTTGATGGATATCATAATCTTCATCTCATGACTTTCTTTCCCCCCAGAAAGCTGAATGGATGACAACAACTTGCAACCATGCCCTTTATGCAATATGTGATGTATTCACCCAGTATTTAGAAGTTCTCAGTGATGTACTTTTGGATGATATTTTTGCCCAGCTCTACTGGTGTGTACAACAAGGTAGGTCTGTACCAGTTAGGCTAATGCTAAGTATAACGTGTCAAGCTGGGAATATATAAATGAATTGCTCTTTTCTTTTCTAGACAATGAGCAGTTAGCAAGATCTGGTACAAACTGCCTTGAAAATGTGGTTATTCTGAATGGTGAAAAGTTTACTCTAGAAATCTGGGATAAAACATGTAACTGCACCCTGGATATCTTCAAAACAACAATTCCACATGCGTAAGATTTTATATGGACCTACATTTCTATTTGTATATTGACTAGGAGTTAAAGTGAGTTAACTAAAAATTCATGAATCCTGTTGTAATTGTATTAAATTTGGAATGGTTGTTGAAAAAAAAAGAAAATATTTGCTTCTGTCTACTGGATTATAACATCTCTATACCTTTAATGATATTCTAAAACTTAGGAACTATCTTTGCTTCTTTGGTGTTTTTATAACTCAGTGTTAGCGTCATAACAATCACACTATCCAAATAAATGTGCTTGTTATATAAAAAATAAAAGTAAAAAAATTTAAAATAAAAAAAAAACTATGTGAAGTAAGTAATGTGTAAACCAAAATAGTGTGATTATCCAAAATCTGGGTCATAATGTGATGACTACTGATTTTACAAGATTTTATTTGAACATAATCACACTAGGTTATAGTTTTGAGTCAGAGAAGGAAAGCCTCCTTAACATGTATTTCAGTTTCAGCAGACTTACTACTCTAAAGAAAGTCTTTTGAAAATAGTATGCTGTACACTAAGTTGTCATCTTTCTGTAAAGAGTGAGTTATGAGTAGTTTTTAATCAGTAAAGAAGCCAGAACACATTAGCACTGGAACTCTTCACAGGACAGACTAGACTTGACACTCATCCCTGCAGTGAGCTCTGATTCATGTGTAGCTTTATTTACTGTCTGCAGTGTTTAAGTCTGCAGATAGATTCTTTGTAGGAACATTCGGTGTACCTAGTGCTGATATAAAACCATATGAAAATTACCAACTAGCCCACATTTTTAACTTTACATCTTGTTTTATAACGTGAATTAGATCTGGTTTATGTTATTGGAATACTCATATAAATATTAAAATTCCCAACTCCTTGATATTGAAGTGGAGCCATCTGTTGACATCTGTCTGCCAGATCCCAGAGCTTATGCTTTTCAGAAAATTCTAGACTGATAAAAATTGAGTCAATATTTTTTCACCCTTTTCTTCCCATAACTGGTTTTTGCTCTGATATCTTAAAGGCTTCTCACTTGGCGTCCTGCTTCTGGAGAGACTGCGCCCCCATCTCCATCAGCTGTGAGTGAAAAACAGTTGGTACGTGAGTAAAGCATAGTCAAAGTTGACTGTGGAAGAGATTTCAGTTTAGGCCTTACTCTCATGGGTCAGGGTCCTAACCTGTCCCTGTTGCTATGACAAAACACCTCAGTCTAGGTAGTTTAGAAATGACCAGAGTAGGCTTCTCCCAGTTGTGCTGGCTGCAAAGTGTGAGCACTTAGTACCTAATGGAGGCTGTATTCTGCTTCTGTAGTGGCACCTTCGCATCCTTACATGGCAGAAGGCAGAGGGGCACCATCCTATATATGGGGCACTGCCCTCATGTCAAATGACTTCTCAAAGGCCCTCCTTATCATTGCTTATAGAAGATTAGGTTTGAGCATGAATTTGTTTCTGTGTTTCACACATACACTAAAGCACGACACACTAGAATGTTTGGATACAAACATTCAAACTATACCAGTGAGACGAACTCTTTAAAAGATGGTGTAAGTTTCCTGTGTGAAATTCTGAGATTAAAATTCCCAATGATGAATTTTACATATAATAATTTTAAACTTTCTAATACCATGATAAAGTAAAATGATTTTAAGGATTGTGAATGCAGCTACCAGATTACATAAAGATTTTTCCACACCAATATAAAGATATTATTAAATCTTTTTTATTTTAACTTTTTTACTTTGATATAATATTACTATGCAGAAAATAATTAGGGAATTCCTTCAGTCCATAATTGGTTTCCTATACACAATTGTATAGGGAACACTTGTCCAGCATTAAATTTAATTATTACTAGTCTTTTGACTTAAATATTTGGGACATGGGTACTGTATCTTAAACAAGCTTACACATAGCTACCCATTGCACCAGGGTTCATCATGTGATTGTTGCACTCCTTTTGCTTTGTCACTCCTTCCTTCCTTTTTTTCCTCACTCCCTTGCACACTCTTCCCACGTTTTTCAGAATTCTTTTTTAAAGAAATTTGCTCATGTGATATCCTTTAACCACTACATAATTCTCATGTTTTATTTCCTTGATGGTACCAAAGGATAACTCTCAGATCACCACAAGCAGAAAATTCTTGTTGAAACTTTTTTATTGATAGGTAGGTTTTAGTCTGATTCTGCTTTTTCCATTTTACCATAAAGAACAAGAAAGAAAAACAACTAGGTCACACCATTCATGATGATTTTCTAGCCCTTAAAATTTTTTAAAAGATTGTTTGTTTGTTTGTTTGTTTGTTTATGTGTTATATGAATTTGCCTACATGAGTTTTTGTGCTCCACAAGTGTTCAGGAATCCTCAGAGGCCAGAGTTGTCAGGTCCCTTAGAACTTGAGTTATAGTTGTGAGCCACTATGTGAAATCTGGGAATCAAACCCAGGTTCAACATTGTTGATATCCAGGCCTTATCTCCAGTCCCTAGCCCTTGAATTTTAAACCCAGAAGACCGTAATAGCAAGATAGTGCCTACTGACCTGTTTGCTTTCCACAGTCTTTGACTTTCTCAACTAATTGTTAACAATTAAAACATAGGTTACATACTAAAGTCGTATTCTTTTTCTTGAGAACTGTGGTATCTCCCACCGAGACTCATAATTGCTTCATAATTGATCTGCTGGATTCTATTAGATACCCCCACCACTTGTAGGGCATCCTGTGCATGCCAGGAGTGAGGCTACTCTTCTCTGTGGGTTCTCCTCCACTGCACAGGGTAGCATATGCAATATGGGCTTTGTTTTATGCCCAAGGAAATCTTGGATCAGACCTATCTAGTCCTGTTCTGGATGTCATTTACTCTCTGTGTAAATTGAGACATATGTATAGATTAAGTCAGATCATGCACTTCACCATAGACCTCAGGCTCGGAAACCCAAGACTGAGTCGCACTGTGTCTCAGCACCGTCGTGCTGGCTCACCTAATTATCTGGCGGCTACTATTGCTGCTCTGCCATTTCTGCTCCTCCATTTCTACTCCTACCATCTCTAGTCTCAGTTTGTCTTTCTCTTCTCTGACTACTTAGACCTTGCCAACTTCATAGGAATTTCTCACTGTCATTTCTAGCTGTAGCATTTCTTGCAGTGCACTGAATAAATATATTTTAAAAATAACTTGTCACTAATAAAAATAGATGTAATTTAAGTATGTGTACAAGAAAGAATTCAGGGCTTAAAATGTACCCGTTTTTTATACTGCCTTCCTACTTCAACTCCAATAGACTCTTAATTGGTAGGCATCCTTCCATTTGTTTCCTTTACATTGACATTTATATATACTTAAGAGATTTTTACGTGTAAATACTACTTAGCATGTGTAGGCAGTATCCCTACAGCTACATGGAGAGTGTCTCTTAGAGGGGCTCTTTGCTATGCTGCTGAACCATGCAGTCCATTGTTAAAGGGGTACGAAGCTAGATGCGTTGTGATGCAGAACTGTCCTTACAAGGGCAAAGACTCGTTCTTTTTTACAGTGGCTAATCAGAAAAATTGAGAAAGAACTCAAAAAATTCTAAAATAAAAATAATTTTCAGCCCTCACTATTATAGCCCCATTTACGTATTCCTGTAAGTATTCCTATGTGTTAGTTTGTACTTTAAAAATGTTTTTTAAGTCATCATGGTCAAATAAATAATTCTGCTAAACTAAAACAGTTTTTACTTAAAGGTACTTATATGTTAAACAACAATTTACTTAGATCACTAAAAACCCATAGCAGTAATAATATGGCTTTATAACATAGAGTGTTTCATTGTTTAAAAATACTTGCATGGTACTACTAGAGAGCTGCTGGGTGTTTAAGAGCAAGAACTGCAGTTGCAGAGGCCCGAGTTTATTTCTCAGCGTCCACATGGTGTGGTGCCTCACAGTCATCTGTAACTCCAGCTCTAGGAGATCTGCATTTGTGAACGCACACACATAATTAAAAGTAAATCTTAGGAAAATGTTTTCATGCTTAATCCTTTCAAAAGTTTGAGGACCGCGTGTCATATATTATATGAATATCTCCCCTATTTTATTCAGAACTGGAAATAACAGATCATAAACTGTGTTTTCAGATGACACTGAAGCCAGTTAAAATCTAATTGCTTAGTACAGTTTCTAGGAACACATGCCATCGACAGCCCGGGTGAGGCCATGCACTGGAGAAGTACACAGTGCTCATCCTGAAGCCGACTTCCCTTTTCTCAGTGCTGTCACCAAGTAGAGCAAAGAGGAGTGACAGCTGCCCTTCGCGGTGTGGCCCATGCAGAAGCTTTACCCCTCCCACCTCTCATTCTTGACCATGAGGAAAACAGAGCCCTGCTCAGGACTGTTAAGTTTTTCCTGCTATCACAGCTCAGGTCAGACAGCACCTAGGTCTGTTGGCTTTGTGTCCAGCTTCTCTTCATGACACCAAAGTTCTGTTTACTCACCCTCACACTGACCTTTCTAGTCATTGGTTTCTTGAGCAACAGAAGATATTTTACTAACTACTCCCACAAAGGAAACTCCTGTCAGCTACATGAACCCTTCCTCCACTTTAGCACATGTTAGGGTTGTGTCAGAGCTGGAGAACACGTATGGGCAGTGCTAAGCTCTTTCTCGTGCACTGCAACATCACATGGGGGCTGCTGTCAGGCAGGAGCCCACAGAGGCTCAGAAGGGTGGTTTGGTTTGGTTTGGTTTTTTGAGACAGAGTTTCTCTTTATTGCCCTGGCTGTCCTGGAACTTACTCTATAGACCAGGCTGGCCTTGAACTCACAGAAATCCACCTGCCTCTGCCTCCCAAGTGCTGGGATTAAAGATGTGTGCCACCACTGCCCAGCATTGGTTTAGGGTTTTTTGAGAAAAGTTTCTCTCTCTACAGTCTAGGCTGGCCTCATTTTACAACAGTTGTTTTGCATGAACATCAGCCATTGTCCTATTTAAAGTGCAGCATGTCTTTTTTTCATTGGTAATGTCTAAATTTTATGATTTTTAAAAACTAGTATATTAGAAAACATGTTTCTCCTTGTAATGTGCTTAACAATGAATTTATCTTATTAGGATACAATATCGCAAAAATCTGTAGACATACATGATTCTGTTCAACCAAGATCTTCAGATAACAGACAGCAAGCACCACTAGTTTCTGTTTCTACTGTGAATGAAGAAGTTAGTAAAGTGAAATCTACAGCAAGTGAGTTATTTCTCTAAATAAATATAAACTCTGCTTTATGTATATAAGGGACATTTTTGTTACTCTTATTAACAAGCATATGCCATATTTGGTTTTGAGATCACTTTTCACTCTGTCTACCTCAGTGTGGACATCTCTGACAGATTGTCTCTTTTGAGAACGTCACTAACATCTGCAGCCTCAGTTGTGATCACAGTACCTTTGGCTCCTGTTTGTGTTGAGCATGTGGGTCTTCCTTCTCTATCCCCTCTGCAGTGCAGCCCCATTTCCTATCTGTAGAGGTGCTTGTCTGTCTTCTCCTATCTTCTGGGAACTAATTAAAGGACACTTATCCCTCTGTAGGCAGAGCCCCAAGCTCAGAGGATCAAGCTTTCTGCACTGCTGCCCACCCTATGTCTCCGTGGACCATCTTCACAGTTTCCATCACTTTTGCCCAAAAATGGGACACTCTCACTTTTTGACATTGGTTCAGCTTTCTTTACTGAAAGCAAATAACATATAGGAAAGTCAACACCCCCTTAAAAAAGAAAGTGGCTTTAAGCACTTTGTAAACCTTGAGACTGTAGCCAGCAAAATGGCTCAGCAGGTGGTGAAGGCACTTGCCACCAGGCCTGGTGCCCTGAGCTTAATTCATGGAAACTTTATGGTAGAAGGAAAGAACTGACTCCTGAAAGTTCCCATCTGGCCTCCACCTGCTAGCACACACATATATACACGTGCACAATAAACACAAAATAAATGAATGTAATAAAAATGTTAATTGAAGCTGGGCATGGTGGCGCATGCCTTTAATCCCAGCACTCAGGAAGCAGAGGCAGGTGGATGGCTGTGAGTTCGAGGCCAGCCTGGTCTACAGAGTGAGTCTAGGGCAGGCAAGGCTACACAGAGAAACCCTGTCAGAAAAAAATGTTAATTGAGAATATATTCACAGAAATGATTATTTGCAAGTGAACAGAGTTCCATTTAGTACACTGAGAAAGTTGTGTGAGCACTCCCTCTGACTAGTTACAAAACATTTCATGGAAAGGAAGTCCCATATTCAATGAGCAACCACTCCTGATCCATCCCTTCTCTAGCCCTGGCAGTCACCATTCTGCTCTCTGTGTCTATGATTGGGCTCTTCTATGGGTTTTTTTTTTGGTTTTTGGGTTTGTTTGTTTGTTTGTTTTTCCTTAAGATTTATTTATTATTTGTACAATATCCTGCCTGCGTGTGTGTGTGCCTGCCTGCCAGAAGAGGGCACCAGATCTCACTGTAGATGGTTGTGAGCCACCATGCAGTTTCTGGGAATTGAATTCAGGACCATCTCTCCAGCCCCCTTGTGTGGGTTTTATGTGGGTGACGTGGCTTTGAGATTCTTCACAGTATGAATCAGTGACTTACTCCTCCTCATTACTGAGCTATGTATATGTGTACGTGTCATACTTTGTCTTCTCAGCGGCTGATAGACACTGAGTTTATGACACTTGGATTATGAATAGTGCTAGTGGAACTATTCCTGTCCAAGCATTGTCTCAACACCTGTTTTCGGGTCTTCTGTGAATGTACCTAGAAGTAGAATTACTGAGCTGTGTAACTTGTAAGGAACCATTAAGCTGTTCATGATAGCTTTTACATTCCTACTAACAGTCACAGTGCACCCTCATCCACCAAACTGCTTCTAGGGATATCTGAGTACCACTCAGAGTTCTCTTAATATCCTGATTAAACTATTTCTTTAAATACTGCCTGCTGCTAAGCCCCTGTTGGGTCCAGGTGCTGCCAAGAGGCTCTGTCTGCCTCATGGCCTGGGCTGTGTCAGCTAGTGAAATGACGTCGTGAGAATGCATAGCAGTGGCTGTGACTGTAATAAGGGGTGATACAAGAGACAGCCTTGGGACCAGCAGTGTATTTGTTTTGTTTTTAACTTGTCTTCAACCTTAAGAACCAAATGTTACATGGAACAACATTTCTAGAAAAAAAAATGTGGATATTTTTACTTTCAAATATCTCAGTAAGTAAATTTAACTTGAAAAAATTGGTACCAGAAAAGGAATTTTTTTTTTTTTTAGTAATTGCCTCCTATATTAGAAAGAAGCTGAGGGACTGTGACTCAGCTTCTGCATCTGCCTACCTGTGTGATCATTGAAAAGGAGCATCCTCCTGTGATGGCACCTGGCAGGCTGCTATAGTGAGGAGTGAAGTTTGTCTCAGCTATGGAGTGGAAGGAACATGGGAACACTTCTGAAACTGGTGTTTAGTGGTAGTATCCTTAATGATGTGTTTCTAACATATACACTGTTGCATCGATTAAAAATAGACATTAGTTTAAGCTACAAATACACATTTGTACCCAGATAACCCTGCTGTATGCCTAAATCACAATATAGCATGGTTTGGTTTGATTAGAATCCAGGCCATCCCACTTTCTGTTTGGTGTTGATCTCGTTCCTGTTGTTTTTTTTCTTTCTTTCTTTCTTTCTTTCTTTCTTCTTTTTTTGAAACAGGATTTTTCTATGTAGCCTTGGCTGTCCTATCCTGGACTTGCTTTATAGACCAGGCTGACCTCAAACTCACAGAGATCCACCTGCCTCTGCCTCCCAAGTGCTGGGATTAAAGGCATATGCCATCACGCCCAGCCCTGTTATTTTCTTATACAAGTTTTCAAATTGTTTTCAAAGATTAGACTTGGGTATCACTAAAGGCTATTTATTTCACTAATAACTGAATTGAAAGTATAAACACTGTTCAAATCATGTGACATGTTTCCATTTATTTAAGCAAATTCTTTCCTACATGTTTCATAGATTTGAAGTTACTTTAGCAAGGGGTACCTGTGAATAAAGGCAGGATGCCTTCTTCAGTGTGAGATAATGCAGATGACCTTTGTACATTGTAATGTTTCCTTAGCGTTATAATGTCATAGAAATTATAAAGAATTCAAAATAATGTTTTGTTTGCATGTGCATTGGGGGGTTTCCTCACAGAATTCCCAGAACAAAAATTGTTTGCTGCCCTGTTGATTAAATGTGTTGTGCAGCTGGAACTTATCCAGACCATCGACAACATTGTGTTCTTCCCAGCCACAAGCAAGAAGGAGGATGCAGAAAATTTAGCTGCAGCCCAGGTAAGGAGGTATGAGACTAGAAGTAGCTGAGGCATCTGGGCTTCAGATGATAGGCTACAGTTGTCATTTGTAAAGTCATCTTCACGGGTGCCATTCTGGGCCCTGAGCCTGGATGGTGTCCTAAGTAAGAAAGGCCCTAGCAGAGAGGGAGGGTCAGGAAGGGAGCTCTGGGGCCCCATGCACTGCAGACAAGGCAGTTGGTAGGAATGCCACAGAAAGTAATGAGGCCCAAAGAGAAGCAAGGCCAGGATGTGATGAACTCAGCTAGATGGGTCACATGACATTGCGCCTAAGAACTGCCCTCTGATGGTTCATGGGACTTGATAAGCATGGCATAGACCTCAGTTTATCACTGAGGACAGAAACCTAATGGTAATGGGCATACGAAGGGAGGAATTGGAGACTGTACACGTACATATTGTTAACTCTCTCAAGGAGTTTTGCCATAAAAAAAGGTCTGAAGAAATAGAGTAATAGCTGCAGGATCACAAAGTGGTCATAAGAGGAATTTGTTTTGTTCTGTTTCCCAGATTGGTGATCTGTCAACACCCTTATTGATAAAGAACTTTCCACCAGAGATTAAAAACCAGGGTAGAGGGGAAATAGATACTATGCAGTATTTCTGAGTGACTGGTGTCCACACAGGGGAGCCGTCTATGGGCAAAGGATGCACGGTCCAGAAAGCTCTGTGCATTTGTGGGGATAGGAGTTTGTTGAAAAGTCAAGTCCCACACCATGTGAGGCTGCGAAGAATGCTCTTTAGACACAGGTTGTGTATTGTGAGCACTTGAGCTGGCCACTAAAAAGCATGGAGAAATGCTGGAGGGTTCAAGCCTGCTGCCCTCAGTCCTGCCACCTCTGGATGCAATCATCGAGGAGGTAGTTTGCCACTAAGTTACTAGAAAAAGGACAGGGATCCTGCAGGAGAGTCGTTAAAATCATTATCCAGAAATACAAAACTGCTGGAAAAGAGAACAGGCTTGTGCTTATAGAGGTGGCCAGTGACTACAGGCCTGGAGAGCCAAAGCCTGCTGTTGGGGGTTCCAGGAAGGGTCTGAGACAGTGTGAGGGGTGCTGGTACCAGAATGCTTAACAGAAGGCAGATGTTTTCTACTTTAAGATAGAGATTTGCTTATAAAAGTAGTCTTGGATAAGAGGTGGGAGCTGGAGAGATTCCTCAAAGGTTAAGAGCACTTGCTGCTCTTGGCAGAAGAGCCAGTTTGATTCCCTGATGGAGCCATCAGGCGGTTCAGATCTCTGGTTCCAGGGGATCCATTACTGTCCTCGGGCCTGTGTGGGCAGGGTACCTGCAAGCACACAGTGCACATACAAATAAGCAGGTGTAGACATATATGTAAATATTAAAAAGGACAGAGTAGGGGGGGCATTGAGTTTTACATTTACTAACACTGGTTAAGTGTGTGCTGTAATGGTTTGTTTTCCAAAGAGAGATGCAGTAGACTTGGATGTCCGAGTTGATACTCAGGACCAAGGGATGTACCGCTTTTTAACGTCACAACAGCTTTTTAAGCTATTGGACTGCTTATTAGAGTCACACAGATTTGCAAAAGCATTTAATTCCAACAATGAACAGAGAACTGCTCTGTGGAAAGCAGGTAAGCTATCCAGATCTAATACTGTCATTGGGAACACGGGGCGGGGGGGCGGGTGTACGCGCGCCCCTGAGCACTTGAGGTCTAGTGAGAATAAGGCAGGCTGGCTCTCTGTGAGTTCGAAGACAGCCAGGCCTACACACAGAAAAATCCTGTCGTGAAACACCTCCCGCCCCAAAAAAGTAGCTGTTCATAGGAGAAGAGGGTCCCTACAACATAGCCAGAAAGATAAAGGGGGCTATTGTCAACGTGGCATCAATTTCTACATCCAGTAGAATGCTGGCTGCCCTGTCTTCATGTTTTCATCTAGTATGGCCTTTGTTTATCCTCTTCCCTGTGCCCAACTTAGAGAAGAAGGGAACGGCACTTCCCTTCCCCCCTTGTTGCTACTATCTGACTAGAACATTCCTGTGGATGGCACTGCATTCCTCTGCGTTGTCATGTTTCTGGCTTGTACACAGCCACTCCCTCCCATCCTGACATTATGGAATCCTGCTATGGGCTCCATAATGTAATTCTTTTTTTTTTTTTTTTTTTTTTTTTTTAGGTTTTCAAGACAGGGTTTCTCTGTGTAACCTTGACTGTCCTAGACTCACTTTGTAGACCAGGCTGGCCTCGAACTCACAGTGATCCACCTGCCTCTGCCTCCCAAGTGTTGGGATTAAAGGCGTGCGCCACCATGCCCGGCTATAATGTAATTCTTAAGTAGTGTTCATGCTGTTTTTTTCCTGCAGGGCTTCAAGTGTAATTCTTTAGGAGTGTTCTGCTTTCCCAAACTATTTTATATCTAAGGTCTTGCAGCAGTGGTTTTCAATCTTCCTAATGCTATGACCCTTTAATATGGTTATATTGTGCTGACCCCAACATAAAATATTTCATTGCTATTTCGTAAGCGTAATTTTTCTAGTTAATGAATTGTGATATAAATATTTGATATGCAATCCCAAAAGGGTCTTGACCCACATGTTGAGAACCACTCACTGGTCTATAGGGTCTCTTTTTTAGACAGCCAGTACCGACAGCTAAACACAGGGGGAATATGCTTCCCAGTGGGCTGTTTGACCTTTCTAGAAGGTGCCTTCCTAGTCTAACTCCAGAAACTTCCCTTTTCTTCAGGCTTCAAAGGCAAGTCCAAGCCCAATCTTCTAAAGCAGGAGACGAGCAGCCTGGCCTGTGGGCTGCGCATTCTCTTCCGAATGTACATGGACGAGAGCAGAATCAGTGCCTGGGAAGAAGTCCAGCAGAGGCTTTTAAAGTAAGGCACTTGGGTGGTGGCTGTGTATGGTATGAAAGGGACAGTAGCAGCTGCCAACGGTGGCGGAGCCTTTAGAACCTGGAAGCCCCATTTCATACATGAGTCTTACACAGTCAGCCTGTAGGGTTTTCAGCCCCTCTCCCCCTGCATACTTGGCATCTCACCTATGGGAGACGCATGGTCTGGCTGTGCACTTGCTTCCTGGATGTGTGGGACTGCAGCAGCAGCTGAGCCTGGCTGAGATGATTGCTGTTCTGTGTTTACCTGACAGCAGCTCAGCAGACCATGTCTAACATGTAGGACAAAGAAGAACTCTAGAATGTTCAGAAATGATAGTTCTTGAGTCCTTTCAGTGCCAGTTGTGATAGGTTGCCTTACCTGCAGGCATTATCATTATCATTATTACTATTACTATTACTATTATTGCTATTATTATTAAAGTATCTGGAGTTTGATTAGTTGAATTTGTTTCATTCTGTTTTACTTTATAACTAAATTCAGTTTGTACTCAAACTAAACTGTTATTTATGAAGAACACTGCTGGTGCACGGCTCATTCCTGCTCTGAGAGCAGTGCTTCAGCGTTTCCTAGAAATCACTATTCTGATCTTCTGTGTTATAAACAAAACTCACCAGGCGCAGAAGAATCTGAGCCTCACAATCAGTGAAAGGAAATGTCAGTTTCAAGCCAGGTCTCAACATCAGGCTTCATGCCTACTGTCACAGGGGCTCTAAGTGCAACTCAGGAAATGGAAGTGTGGATTCCCTAATGGTTCCAGTAGATTCCGTTAGTGTCTTGTTTTCTTCCTAATCTGAATAATGTGTGTTGATGCTCCAGTTAATGTAAACAAATAGAGCCTACGAGTAGTGACTACTTACTACCCTCCTGGCCTTCAGAGGACTCCGTGAACGCAGACCACGAGGTTTCCGTGTGTAAACGGCAGCCTTCTCTTTTGCAGCGTCTGCAGTGAAGCTCTGAGTTACTTCCTCACTCTAACATCGGAAAGTCACCGGGAAGCCTGGACTAACTTGCTTTTATTGTTCCTAACTAAAGTTCTAAAGATCAGTGATAACAGGGTAAGTATGAGGCTTCTGTCCATCCCTGTCCCTGAGTCACTCAGAGCCTAGGCTATAGTCCTCTAAAGTAAGCTATGCAAACTCTCACTTAGCTTTGTTTTTTAATCAGCAAGTCAATTAGAGGAAGAATTAGACTCTCACTGGACACTTAGATAAGCACCTCAACAGTGAAATCTCCATTATGACCCCTAGAGTTACTAAAGTCCCCCCAGTTGAAAACAGGTATCCAGCCCACGTGGTGTGCCTTGCCCCCTGCCTCCGCCCCACAGGCTAGTTCTCGGGCTTGTGCTCCAGGCTGCACCCAGCTGCTTAGTGTAGGTAGTAGCTGCAGGTGACTAGAACCTGTAGTGAACAGGCCAATAGAAATAAAGGTTAAAATTATATGTAAATGCATAGGTACAGTCCTTTCCAAACTGTACATTTTTGTTTACCTTAAAAGAATGAGGAAATTCGTTGCTATGAGCCCTAAATTTTAAACACCCAATTAGGTGGCCTGATACATGAAACTTTAGACTAGTATATGAGACTCTATGGGGCGGGGCAGGGCAGGGCCACTCAGTGCTGTCACTTGTCTGTCACAATCCCTGGGTCCAGGTGCATCTGCATCTGACCCTGAGCCAGGTGAGGCTCGGGGTTTGTCTTCCCTCATTGTCTGTTCTCTGGCCACAGTGTGCAATACTGTTCCCTGTGTCTGGTACAGGCTGGAAGAGCATGTAGGAGAGAAGAGAGCAAACCAGAGTTCAGAGATGAAGGAATTAAAGCAACAAAGAGTCCAAGTATATGACTGGAGCTATAAATGTAGAACATGCTGCAGCAGCTGGTAGAGTGTGTGTGATGACCAGAGTAGGTTACAAGCTGCGGCTCAGAGAGTCCAACAGAAAGGCATATGGGATGCCACCAGAAGGTGTAGCCCAGATTTAGGGTGGGTCTTCCCAGCTCAGATGATCAAGTATTTTGAAATGCTTCATGGGTGTGTTCAGTTACTTGAGTATTAGTTGGTTCCAGGTGTGGTCAGGTTGCCAGCCATTAGCTGTCAACACAGTGCTAGTTAGAATCTTCTCTTGAAACTTAAAAAATACATTTAGTAACCAAAGGATGCAATTTCAATGTCATGCATTATAAAACCCAGCTCTACTTTGCTTCTTTTGCTCAATATGCAGGAAAAGCATGTTGATTTATTAAATTTTGTCAGATATGGAATGGAAAATGTTTTTGAAAACAATTAGGAAAAAGTAAGGTTTGTTCTTTTTAATTCTTCTTAGGCTTTCAGTTGTATAATTCATGTCCTTACCACTTGGGCAGACCCATGTCCCTGTGATCAGGGCATAAACCAGCCGTTCTAGCTTCTAAAGTCACCTTAGCTTCTGGGGTTTGCAGTACAAGCAGTGCTTACTAATGGAGACATTTATCCCTCCCCAGTTTAAGGCTCATGCATCATTCTACTACCCTCTCCTGTGTGAAATTATGCAATTTGACCTGATTCCTGAGCTGCGTGCTGTTCTTAGAAGATTTTTCCTGCGGATTGGGATAGTTTTCCAGATATCACAACCACCTGAACAGGAACTTGGAATAAACAAGCAATGATGAGAACTGAATATTTTTTCTGTTGGTGTTTACATTCCTCTGCTCTGTAAAAGGACCCTGGAGCAGAGGTTTCCTACCTGGAAAATATTTCTCTGAATTGCAGTGTCTGAGGATTTCTGGTAAAGAGGCTTACAGTATAACCCAAGGTCGGAGCACTCCATCCAGTCCCGTTAGTAAACTGATGGCTTCTCACCCGTTGGGCTCATGCTGAGCAGAAAGCCTGTTCAAACAGTGTCAGCTTGCCTTCAGGGCCCTTCCACATCCTCTGAGCAGGGTGAGCCCACACACTTTTTGGCAGGCACGGAAATGAAACTTACCCAAAGAAGTATAGATGTAAAGAATGAACTTCGGCAAGAAGTACAACTCAGGAGAGCTGTATTTTGAAGGATAAAATGTTTATAATTGGGGGGAAGGGAAAAAATTATTGCTCATGGTTAAAGATATTTAGCACCTATGGTATTCTTACTCGGAAGATTTTTTGCACACTCAGGCTATCTGAGATACTGGTAATCATCATCTGTGAAAATGTACAGAGATGCAGGTCTGTAATATAAAAATCTTAAAACATATTGTTCCTCCTGCACTGTTTTATTTCTTTATTTTCTTATCTACTTGCTAAATGCCCATACTATTTTGTCAAATGCACTAAAACATTTGGGTAGAATTTTTGTCTTTGGAGGAGTGGTGGTCTCAATCTATTGTGGCCATTGCTTGTCAAGATCACAACAGGAGGGGGCAACCACCAACGTAGAAAACACCCCTGCTGACAAGAGCTACCTGTAACATACTCTTAGGGCTTTTCAAGGTGAGCCATTAAAATAGATGACCTTTCACAGACCGAAACTTGAAATCACTGCAAAATGAATATAGGTTGCTGTCACTTTTTCTTTTGGGTGGCGGGGCTTGATGTAGACTTTATTCTGTGTACAGAATTTCATGTTGAATATATTAAAATAACAAATCTGGCATGGTTTGGGGAGGTTAGATTTACTGGAAATGTATTCATACTGTGAATTGTGCTCTGATGGTTAAAATGAAAAGCTTGTCAAGCATTCCATATTAACAGTGGATGTAGAAAATTTTTTCAGGTGGATAAAATGTATATGGTACAGATGTAAAGTTTTCTATGTAAAAAATTCTGTACAACTTTCTGTACAATATTGATTCTCATCTGGCATATCTAATCAGGTTATAGGTCAATAAAGTTTTTGAATTATTTCATCAGTGCAGTTAAAACCTGTAAAGCCCACAGCCCTGTTTTCGCTGATTTTTTTTTTTTTTTAATTAAAGGCCAAACTATAAAAAAGGGGGGGGGGTTGTTTGTTTTTGGTACAAAGACACTTCTTTGCAGTCTCTGCATTGGATCCTTAAATTCTCTTTCTTAACCCTAGGATACCCAAAGTGTATTTACTACTAGGTGATAAGTCTATATTATTTGAGACTGAAAACTACCCTAAAGGTAGGAGAGCAGTTTAATAATATGGCATTTTGTAAATGAGTCAGTTCCGGTGGTGCATAGCATTAAAAAACATAACTGTGTTAGTCTTTACGTCATCTCTCTTAGGTAATGAGAAGTTGGTGTGTCGTATTTATGACAAGACCCAGCTCTGTTCAAGCCAGGGTAAATACCAGAACTAAGTTGCTTTGGTGTCGTCTGATCTCAGCCATTTCCTCCCGAAACTGGTGGTGGTTCAGTGCTGTAGTTCAGCTCTCCATTTCGAACACTGGCAGAATAAAATTACACGTAGCCCAAAACAAGAAAGAATACCTGAAAATACTACTTTGGTAAGCTCTCTGTCCTTACCGGCTACTGATTTTTGTTCCTGGAAATACCAGTACAGCAGTGCCTGGGTTGTCTTCAGCTGTCATCATGGTATGAGTTGAATGAGTCTCTGTGAAGTATCATTTACTGATTAGAAAGGCTCACTTACGCAAGGGTCTCAGGTAGTGGGACAGAAGACCACTACCTCTAGCCTTCTCTCTGGATGGGCGCTTTTTAAATTCTAGAAACCATAATTCCACTTCAAGAAACTGACACTGATAGTTAATAAAAATAGAACTTTATTTGTATCAAGAAATAGTGAAATCAGATAAATTAGTAACTGAGTGTGTGTGCTTTTATCAGCACAAAAATAAAATGGAGGCAGAAAAATGTATGTAACATTTAGTCATGGCTCATGGAGGTAAGGTGGTCACATCTCCCTTTGCTCCTATGGAACCTGTAGCTACAAATATGAAAATCAGCAGCTTGTTTTAAGTCCCTCATTACATAGCAACTGGCATAGGCACAGCTCCAGCAGGTGTATTCACTATGAATTGCTTCAACACAAAGCTAACAGTGGCAAGTGTGCTAGTAACAATTTTTCTGTTTCACAGTGCTATTAACACTTAATTCATCACCTCTTAATGACAAGCAAATTTAATGCACATATGGTAGTTGAATCAAGAGTTCATTACCACTTCATGGCAAAACTTCAAAAATAAATTTATACAATTATATTAGAAATCAATAATCAAGACTTTTATATACATAATATATATATAATGTATCATCATGGGAAAATACACTTTATATATATATTAGGGCTACCAGCAAAACATTCAAGACACAGATTGAACATTCCTTCTACTGTTAAAGGCACTACTGGGTCCAGAGAGGGTTTATTTTAAGCATGTGCAGTAGACAGGCCCTGCCAAGTAAAAGTCCCTGGTTTCCCAGGAACCTGCTGCCGCTCCTCATTCAGCTGCTCTGCCATGAACCGTTTCAAAGTTTCGGAAGTGCCAGGGCGGAGCCAGGGCTCAGTTGCCACGGAGTTGCATCTGTCATCACCCAAGGATCTCATGATGTCATCAGGATCAACTAGTGAGCTCTCATCATCTACAGGAAGCAAAATACAAGTCGGGTGACAGGTGACATACACAGGTTACCTACAGTCCAGCCCATTATAAAGCTCTGCATCTCTTCACACAATTACAAACACCACCCCTACCCCACCCCACCACCCTCCCCAGCAAACTAACTACCCACCCCTTTGGAAGTAGGAAAGCATGCCTAGAAAGGGACTGCAGTGGGGGTCGGAGAGAAATAAGTTGACTCCATGGTACTGGCAGCTACAGGAACTCTTCACTGTACCAAAGAGACTACCAAATATTAAAAGTTGACTGGTAATAGACTAGACTATCTTAGTTTGTGTCTGTTACCATTAGGAAAAACAACAGACATGGCACAAGACCTTAGCAGAGTTTGAGGATACAGGCACACTGAAAGTCATCCTGAGGAAACAACTGACCATGTGTGCAAGTCTGAGATGGCCCATTAGGAGGTTATGTGTTCATTCATTAATTACATTTTGATTTTACTCAAATTCTACATCTGTATTTGACTTAAGTATAAAATAGAGGGGAAAAAAATCTGTCTTCCTACCCTGTGATGTCAATTTCTTTTTCTAAAAAAAAAAACTACATCTCCTGGTCTGGATTAGCTCTGGAAAGGGGTGTGTGCAACCAGTTTAATAAGCAATCAGTCCACATACCAAAAAGCTCCTGTTTGAAAGGACAGTGTTAAAACAAAATAGTTAAGACATTGAAAATCTGAAAAGACTCTTAATTTTTTCTATCTTCTCTCAAATATGTCCTTCTTAGGTATTAGATTTACCCTTTGTTTCAGAACCAGCAGACTTGGTCTAGGTATACATGAAGGGAAATTTTGGGGGGTGGGGCTGGTGGGGGCATTGGGATTTTTTCTTTTTTGTGACAGGGTTTCTCTGTGTAGCCCTGGCTTATCCTGCAACTAGCTCTGTAAACCAGGCTGGCCTCAAACCCAGAGATCCACCTGCCCCTGCCTCACAAGTGCTGGAATTAAAGGAGTGCACCACCACCGCCTCGCCTCGCCTCGCCAGTAAAATGCCCTTTAAGACATCTAACTAGTCCATGTTTTCCAAGTATGATAGAAATGAAAAGTACTATTCTCTTAATTTTTATCATGTATTTACCATCAGAACCCATTACTCTTGGACTAGAGAAATGAATTCAGTTTAAAAGTAGCACTGAAAAACATTCAAGAAAAAGTTGCCACAACAAAAGAAGTGAAATGCAGCTTAAGCCAAAGAGTATTCTGTAAACAAGCCACTTTACTAAAACAATCTAGCTCATGATCCCAGGGATTATTAACAGCCTGATTTAAAAAAAATAATAAAACAATAAAAAAGAGCATGGCACAGACTGGAAAAGGAAGTCTGAAGCTGCCCTGTGCTTCATGGAAAGTTTCACTGAAGACCACTCATCATGAGAAGACTGGCTTGTTGGCTTACAATATTAACAGAAAAGTTTTTCTTCATGGCACAGAAAGCCAAATAAAGGTAAATTTTTCTTAATACTACAAACTTACAATAAGATGCATTACTTAAAAACAGTAATTACTTAACACACTAGTTAGAATTTTCCATGCTGAAAACAGCTTGAATATATTTCATACACATGTGTCTCCTGTAACTGTTTAGGATCCGCTCTTTAAAAACCTAGTATGAAAAAATCTGCTGCAGAATTAATCCCAAGCCCTGGATTTGCACACTACTTTATAAAACTCAAAAGACTTAAATTCTATTCCTTCCAGCTGTGCATCAGCCAGTGAGCACCTCGCGTGTTACCTGTGTTGGTGGGTTTCTTGTACTCAGTCAGTCTTCTCATTCTGTCTTCATTTCTCATTCTAACCTGATCGACATTTACACTGGAGACAGACTTTAAGGAGAGACCATCTGGTGGTGTGTAGAGTCGACTACTATCCTATAGTTAAGAGAAAGAATGTAGAAACACTCCAACAGTCAATCAGCATGGCTTTACACTGTGTCAGTGTACACTGAAAAGCAAAACAGGAACATATGGATGTCTGCAGGTTCAGGTGACTTTGTCAGGGCTAAGAGAGAGCAGTGTGATGACACACAAATGCTGGCATGAGGGTTGGGAAATAGGGCACAAAAGGAAAACACAAACAGCAAACTGTGTCACTGGCAGGACAGATGCACAAAACAATGGAAGAGGAAAATCCCAAAACTAGTCCTGGTGTTTCAGATTTTAAATTTAAAAAGTATTAAGAGTGAATCAGTACAATAGAAAGAAAAACAGCTTTTTCAGTGAATGGTGCTACAGAATTTCCACATGCTAAAGGAATTCAGACCCTGTACCTCAAGCTGTATCACACATTAAATTTATATTAAACCCTCCAAAATCCTTAAAATTCATCTCAAGCTGTATCACACATTTAATTTATATTAAACCCTCCAAAATCCTTAAAATTCAAGGAGGTGAAAGAACCTCCTTGAAAGCTAAGCTTCTGTGCTTTAAAACCTATCAAGAAGATAAAAAGGGCAATCTTTAATAGAAAACACTTGCAAATCTAACATCTGACAGAATGTATAGAGAAGCCTTAAGCTTCACCTGAAAATACAAAACACAATTTTAAAATGGACAAAGCAGATCACAACTGGCTAGGAAGGAAGTGCATGAGATACTCTGTGGTATAATGGACACTTCAGCTGTAAGCAAGACCATGGGTGATAACCACTACTGGACATACTATGAAGAAGTAGGAAATCTATGTATTACTATAAATGTAAAATTGAAAACTAAAATGGTGAACGTGTTTTAGAAAACAGTCAAAAAATCCTTCAAAATGTTAAATTCATTCTGTTTGGTGCATACTCAAAAGAAATGGGTAAAACAACAAAAGCCCGCATGAAACTTCATTAGTCATAACGCAAAAAATGTGGCAATAACTCAGATATTCCTCACCTGCTGAATGACTAGGCAAACTTTAGTGTCTACATATAATAAAGAGGAACCAGGTATTGACACAAGCTATTGGATGAATGGCCCATGAGAAAGAACAAGAAGCTAGTCATTCAAATATGCAGAAAAGACAAAGTTCACAGACCAAATCAGACCAGTAGTTACCTAGGGCAACATAGTTTGCAGCCTGGTAGAGCTGGCCGGGTGACAGTGCTACAGACTGACAGTTGTTAAACATTCCTGGGTACCAGTACATGTCCTCTTAAGTGGGAAAGAATGCTGAAGGAGCTGACCCAAAGAGGAAGGGTACCATCAGAACATGGTTGTTGAAGCTCCAAAGCCTTTTACTGACTACACTGTAAAGCTATGGAAAAGAACAACTTGAGTTTGAACCCTAGTCTCTGATCCTAGTGACCTTGGTTAACTCACCTGCCACCACATCCTGTGATTAGCAGGATAAATAGGCTTTTGATAAATGCTGCCAGTTGCTTTTCTGGCTTCTCTAAAGCTCGTATACTATATAGCAACTAAGATAAAGACTGAGGCAATACATTTACCATTTATAGGACATTTACAGAGCTACATATTGTCATTAGAAGAGCTATGAGATCACCAAAACATCGGATAGCAGAACCTAGATTCAGGCCATGCCCACTTGGTTCTTGACGCATGCCTCCTCTTTTGTTTTTGAAATTGGACTACATAAACTGAGGTTAAACTCAATCTCCTAAACTGAGAAGATCATACATACAAAATCTAGTCCTTTTAACTTATTCCTCCTGCGCTCCCTTGCAGAGGGCAGCTGTGATGGTGGAGGGAAGGCGTCCTCTTCAATGGCAGGGTATGTCTCACCATAAGCACCTAAAGAAGCCACACAAAAAAAGCGTCAGTTTTACTCAGCTCAGGCAAGAGCTTGATGTCTTTTTCTCTGTTCTATGAAGATGTTATTTACAAGTTCAGTGGTTTCACTGGTGAATTTGCAGTTGTACAGTCATTACTATGTAGAGTTTCTATCACTTCAGAGAGCTGCCATGTGCTCACTGGCAACCAGTCGAGCACTCTCACTAAGGCTCCACACACATGGAACTGTACAACATGGAACTTGGCATGAGTCTGAGGCTCGTGGATCATTTCATCGCTGAGTCCTACTTCATCACACTTTGCCTCTGCACTTGCCATTTGGTGAATACTGCCAGCTAGTGGCACTTGAATGATAGCACTTGATTAATATTCATGTACATCTCTGTGAGATGGAGAGAAACTTGGAATTATTGCCAGGTGTTACGGTGACCACCCAGCATTTTGTGTAGCTACCAAACTACTTTCAAAAGCAGCTATAGCAGCCTGAGATCCAGCAGTGCACAGCCATAATCCCAGTACTCAAAGAGGCAAGAGAATCGATGTTTGAGGTCACCCTGAGCCACAGAGCATTCCAGTTCAGCTTGGGCTACAAAGTGGTATCCTCTCTTAAAGGTCTAAAGTAGGCATAGCCACACATACAGCTTAAAAATCCATATAACATCAGTAAATTAAATACACTCACCAATAAAAGCACTATCAGATTCCAGTAATGAATTTTTCAAAAAATCACTAGTGTCATTACAGGGCTAAATTGAAAAAACATAAAAACAATAAGCATATGTTAATGGCTGTTTTAATACTCTCGATGGCTCCTCTACCCTAAGCACACTGGCAGTTTCTCACCCACTGTACATAAAGATTTGCTGAATACAGTCTTCATCTAAGTTACTGCAGGGTAAGTGTAAGATGCCATTCTCACTCATCGTCTACACTACTAAACACGCGTCTGCTACTGCTAATGTTAGTGACTGCTAACAACTGCAATCAGCGTGGCCAGGCCCTACTCGAACCGATTGTAAATTAAGTGTCTTATCTCACCCTCATGGTAACTAACTCCTGCACACATCTGTATACAAAACACATCTGCCAAACCTATCTAGGCCTTAAAAATATGAATTGATCTTTGTAGTGATACTCAGCAGTAAGTACAATTGACTTCATTCTGTAAATACTGGGAAATGGAAGCATAAAAATTAAAATACTCTGCCTACCTCCCCAGAATTACACAGCTAAAAAAACCAGCTCAAGCCACTAGGATGTCATTACAGCCAATTTTCTCCACACATCTCTAGACACTGCCCTTACAATTTAAATTGTTTTAAAAATAAATATTAATATTACGGACATATTCAAAATTTGGACTACTTATTTAACATAGCCCCAAAGTCCAACTTGAAAGTGTGAAGCGGTTGCTTACCATCCTGCGCCCTTGTCCGTTACCACTGGAGGCAGCATCTAAGTCACCTGCAAACACAACAGGGCACAGGCAGAAGGTTACCGATGAATTACACTTCCCCTCTTCTGTTACAAGCTTCTACTGAAAATTACCTTCACTATCACACATCAGAACAGTCTTAGAAACCATGCTACTTTCTCATTAAATCCTGTATCCATCCTGGTTAAATGACTTAGTAGTATAGTTTTTGTGAACTTTGATATCTAAGAAAAAATTAACACTGGTTTTGAGTGTCATTTTGGGTTTAAGGGTGTCGTTTTTTTGTTTTGTTTTGTTTTTTTAACCTTCTTCTATCTTGCCCCTGCAGTGTCTGCACAAAGCCACTGAGCAGAGTTAAGTAAGATATTGGAATGAGTAAACTGTAGGTAGCCAAGCCCAGGGGCCAAAGTCAGGTACCCCAGCACCATCTGCGGCATGGCAGCCTCCTCACACGACACAATGACAGCCTGCATCCTTTCTCTGAGACTTAACATTGTTAAACTGTATCTAATAATTGAGATAACTCATCAGCATTTGCTCCCAGTGAAAAGTATCTCCACCCATCTGGGGGCTAGGTTAGTCTTGCCGTGCCTAAACTGATAAAATCTAAAGATCAGATTGTTTGACACTTAGCATTCCATACCATGGGGAGGGAAGATGTCTCCACACAAGTGTATATATATCCAAGCCTTCATCTATAAACTCAGCCCACAGTGTTGCATCATTTATTTCTGTTCTACCTCTTGAGGTCAGAAACCTTCCTCACATTCTGCAAGCTGTATCAGCCTGCCAAGATAGGGTCTTGACTTTCCTACAAATAACATCATCATCTTTGCCACTCCCTGTGGCTGGCAAAGCAAGTGGGATGCAGGCAGGGTCACAATGCTACCTGAGGCTCAATAAGGCCACAAACGCTCCCTGAGACCCCTCCACCCTACCTCTGACCCCACTCACATTGTGCACCCTGGTGACATGTGCCTGTAGACACAGATCCCTTTGCAGTGTTCATATTGCCCTTGTTTACCCCCTGAGGGCAGCAGCAGCCTAGCTTGTTGCCCACCGCATTATGTTAGTGCATCAGGCTCTGTGCTCCTCACCTGTACATTCATAGCATCAGATTAGATCTAGGTAACCAGTAATTATAAAAAAAACATACACCCAAATCTGATACATTATAGAACACACACACACACACACACACACACACACACACACACACACACACACACACACACACAAGAACATAAAGAATACCCCTAACCCAGAAGAGAAATGTGCTCTAGGATCAAATGCATTTGCTGGGCATTCCTGGCCTTGGCTGGTAGTTCCTAGTGTGAAAGTCAGCTGGCCTGATCAAAGTGCCAACCGCTCTAGCAATAATGAACAGTTGAACTCCCAAACATGGATTCATGATCCCTATGGGGCTATCAGAGCCCTCTGTGGAACACGGTCCTTTCTGAAATGATATGGAGCTGCCAGTGCAATGGCCTGCTTGGGATTAAAACCAATGCAGGAGTGCTAAGTGCCCATACTGCTAGCTCTCAGGGAGTAGGGATAGGATGACTGCTCCAAGTTCAAAGCCAGCCTATCAACACAGTGAATTCCAGGCCAGAGGAGACGGTCTCAAAAAAATAAAGGGGGGAGGGGGCAGTTGGGTGGCCTGGAGAGATGATTCATCAATTAAGAGCACTAGCTGATCTTGATATTTCAGGACAGGAGTTTGGTTCCTGACACCCACCTAGAGGCCACCACCACCTATAACTTCAGCTTTAAGGATCCCACACTCTTCTGTCGTCTGAGGGATGGCACCCTCACTCATGTGTATATGACCCCCCAAAAAAAAAAACCACGCGTGCGTGCGCGCGCACACACGCGCGTGTGCACACACACACACACACACACACACATTAAAAACAAATCTTTGTAAACAAACATACAAACAAAACCAACCACTTAAGAGCTGAAGCAGCGGGGCCTCACCTACCTCCCGCACCTCCCCGCATTTTGATTCTGTTCAGCCTCTTCTGCTGCTCTCTTAGCAGGGCCTGCTGCTGGATCTCCAAGGTGTGATGATCTCGTGGGGGGTCTGGGTACATTAGTTTCAGATCCACTCGTGTCTCTGAATCTGGTGCAAAATTACATAACTAAGTTAGATCTTATTTTCAACTGAGACTTTAGACAGGAAAATCTGTACACACGTTCATAACTGTAAAATATGGAAGCAAGCATCCAAGATGTTCTTAAGAAAATGAGCAGGTTAGCTGTGGTATAATTAAACAATGAATAAGATTAAGCCAGACTTTTGCCTGTGGTTCTAGGAGGACTGCTACCAGTTTAAGGTAGCAGTTTTCTGACGAGGGTGGGAGGGTAGACAGGGAAAGAAATGAGCTATCAAGCCCTAGAGAGGTCCTGAAGAGAGTGAGTGTGTCACTAAATGACAGGCACCAGTGTAGAAGGCTGGAGCTCGTGATTCCAACTATGACTATTGCAAGAGGTAAAAACCGTGGGAAGCTTCGGGGATAAAGGCCTTTTAGGGCCGCACAGCTCTGTATGCTCTCATGATGATGCCTGTATGTCATCAGACTTCTATCCAAGCTGACAGAATGTGCATAAAAAATGAGGCCCAATGCAAACCATGAGCTTTGAGAGATAATGTGTACCCCTAACTCTGTACACCTCTGAGGAGCAGGTTTCTGTAATGCAGAAGGTTGGGCGTCACCAAAGGGAGAGCACAGAAACTCTGGACTTGGTTAAGGAGACAGCTCAGCACTTCACAAGACCCTGAGTTTGATCACCAGCATTGAAAAAAAAAAGGGGGGGGGGGGTGTTAAACAACCTTAATTGTGAATTATAACCTCAGTCAAAAGACATCACAACAGCTATGAAATTAGACACAAACCCGACATTCCTTAGTGAAAAGCTTTACCTTTATCCGCTCTCAGCAGGTACAACCGAGTCCCCAGAACAAGCAGCTGCTTGCACTGATAGGGTTTCTACCTGCTAACCCAAGATGGCAGCCAGAGCCCAGCAGAGCAGTTACGGCAGTTTATGCTCACCTCTGTCTTTCAGCTCATTAAAGTCATGAATATTCTGAAAAGTAGTAGCATCTAAGCCCTTAGGTGACGGTCTTCTGACAGGAGCTTGGACCCGATGTCTAGCCATGTCAAATATATCCATGGGGTTCCGTTCTCTTTTCCTGTAAATAACAAGTCATTTATAAACGACCAATGTGCTTTGTGGGTATGAAACGAGTTCACTTTCAATTCACTGCAAAACCAACTTGGCATCTTTCAGCACAGTTATTACACAAACTCTACCTGCCCTACTCTGTCAATCTCCAAGGAAAATGGATAGAGAATGCAAATTCTAATTCTGAAAAAAAAAGGAATTAATGCTTCCTTCATTTTAATTGTGTGTGTGTATGTGTGTGTGTGTGTGTGTGTGTGTGTGTGTGTGTGTGTGTGTGTCATATACACATGAGTGAGGGTGCCATTCCTCAGAAGTCAGAAGAGTGTGGCATACCTTACAGCGTATCCCCCCCCCCTTATCCTTCTCTGCTTTTTGCCTCTGCTCTCTTTCTCCCTGTCCCCCGTCCCACTCTCACCTTCCCCTATCTTCCTATCTCCCTCTCCCTGTCCCCCCAGTCCCCCTCTCTCTGTGGGACGGCATCTCTGTATATGTTTCTATCTGGCCTGGAACTCACTATGTAGACCAAGCTGGTCTCGAATTCATAAGACATTGCCTGCCTCTGCCTCCCAGTGCAGGGATTAAAGGTGTGTGCCAACAAACCTAGCATCCCTCCTCTTTTAAAAACTGCAC
The DNA here is from genome assembly GCF_903995435.1 of Acomys russatus. NCBI lineage: Eukaryota > Metazoa > Chordata > Mammalia > Rodentia > Muridae > Acomys > Acomys russatus. Next base: position 23,003,208 of record NC_067138.1, read on the forward strand.
TCTAGGCTACAGCCATAAATAATTAGGAACACCTAGGGTCCTCTTGTGGGGCTCCCTTTTCTCTCAGCAGCATGGCCTCTCAAGGCTGGCACAGATCTCTCCCATGCATGTAGGATGATAGTTTGAATAAAGACTTCTGAAGAATAGCTGAGGAGCGGCTGGAGCGCTCTGAGTCCAGAGGCTGGATACCTCTCTCGGGCTAAGTTCCGGCCCTCTGGAAAGCCATTCCTTTCCCCGCTCTGTGTTGGAACATCTTGTGGCAATAAATAAAAGCCTTTGGAATGAATTAACTTAGTAGACCCCTAGCTGCTGCCAACCCAAAAGTTAAATCCCATCAGATGACTCCTTGGGCCTATAGAAAAACCACCTCATCCTGCTGTACCTGCCTCCCTGGATGTGCACACCAATGAATTTTAAATTTGCCTTGATGTGTGACTTTCTTTGTTCTGTAAAACTATAAAAAGTTTATGAGACTGCTTCCACATGGGAATAAGGAATTTGAGGCAACCTACATCTGTTCTCCCAGGCTCAGAAATAGCTCTAGAATAAATTATCTTTATTCCTTTTAAGATGAAAGCTGTACTTTTTGCATTGACAAGAGAAAATCTACAAAAACTCATTGAAACATTCACCAAAAGCCTACACTGTAAGGCATGCCACACTCTTCTGACTTCTGAGGGACGGCACCCTCACTCATTACCTTGGCTAGCTTCCATAATTATAATAATAAGCTGATTTGCTCAATAATGCAGTGAAACAGGAAAGAAATTTGTTCCATGAGATGAGAATTAAGAGCCAAACCTTACGTGTCTCTACGATACAAATGACAAATCCCACCGGTAATATGTTTAACAGATCCTTGTTAAAGTTATAATTCTAACTCCAAAGTTAAAATTCAGGGTTCACAAGTACTTAACCCCTGCCTGTCTTTGCTCTTATAAGGGCTGTGCTAGATTTAGTGAATACGACTAAACCATAGCTGCTTTCTGGTGGAGCTACCTGGCAATACTGGAACCATGTGGTGGAAGTGACATCAATGATCCTGGGCACTGTGTGCACCTCTGATGGTGTGCCATGGGAGAATAGCACCCCGGCTATTTACCCAGTTCTAGCCACTGGGAAGCTCCATCACATGCTGACTGGAGCACAAGGAACCCTTGGTGAGGACAGAGAAACTCTCAAGTCATAAAACAAGGGCTGAGAAAATCCCAGACCAACGCTGACTGAAGCCATGACAAGTAAACACAATGTGGAAACTTGTTTGACACCAGAACAGAGGCAGGGCATAAAGAAAGAAATCCAGGAAGTGTAGATTTAAATAACAGCAGCATTTCAGTGTTGCTGTGTAACGGTTTCCTCCAAAATCAAAACAGTCCATCCTGAAGGGAGATTCCTTAAACGGGAAGGTGAACAATTCAAGATAGCTCCAGGAAATCCCTGAAATTGACCCCTGAATCACTAGGCCCTGCCCTGCCAGAGCAAACAATAAAAGCTCAGAGTCCCCCTCAGATAAGAGGTCCAGGTGCAAAGAAGAGCCTCACAGAAGCCATGGGACAAAGGCAATACTGAGACCACACAGATGCAGAAGGAGCTGAGCCGCCTGGAAGAGGCTTAGAGCAACTCAAACACTTGGAAAGGACACTCTCCAACCTGCCGAGCTGCCCGCAGGCTGTGCAGTGCGCTCCACATGCCCAATGCTGTGGTGCAGGTTCCCATGCTGGGATGGGCCTTGGTGAGGCACTGTCTGGGAGTCATTTCTGCGCCTGTGAGTGGCCCCTCACCCATACTCCCATAAGTGACCCCAACAGAACTCACAGGGTCACTGAGCTGGACTTTGGTGGTATTAGTACTTTGATCTGTCATGGGTTCTCTCTCTGGAGTAAGAAGACACGTGTCTGCAGTGTCTCCCAGGAAGAGTTTTGTCCCACAACAAGTGCCAGCCTCAAACATACACTATGTCATAACGTTAAGATAGTGATGTGCAGAAAACTGGGTGGCAGGTGCCTAGCTGTGAGGATGATGTCTCCAACTTTTCTATCAGATTGTCCCCAAACACAAAGCTCATTTTTAAAAGAAAGAATGTAGCCCAGGAATGATCTTTAAGACTATCCTACAGTGCAAAAGCCCTCCAGCAAAACCAGCAGCTGTACTTGGCTAGGAAACAAGCATCCAGCAAGAACTACTGCAAATAATCGTCAACCACAGCTGTGTGCTGTCATCCCAATCTTAGAATTGCCCATCGCTGTGTCATTGTTTCCCTCAGGGGACTACATTTGGACATCTGACTGTTAGAAAACACACAGAAGGGAGCCAGAGGCTCTAACAGCCAGTCCCATTACGAGAAGCTGCGGATAGGAGCACCTGATGGGGGTCTCGTCATCGCTGTCCAGGTGCAGCAGCCGCCCTTGCAAACGCCTCTCTTCACTTCGGAGCTGCTTCCTCATTTCTGATAACTCCATAATTACATTTTTTTTCTCCTCTGCAAATGCCATTGAGAAGTAAAAAAAAATTAAATTAAAGAACAAAAGATTAATTACCTAAACACAATCTGGCTTATCCTAAAGGTAAAATGCTCAGAAAAGTTTTATGGAAGATAAATATGTTTACATCTATACATATTTATAAATCATAATGAGTATCATTAAGATCCACAATCCAAGTTAGGGAGATATTCCTGGGTCTACAGAGGGCAACTATACAGGGCATAACACAGGAGTGGTTTGCCCTCTGAAGGCTGACTGTACAAATTACACAGGATAAGAACACAAAAAAACAAAAATGCAAGTGAGCTCATGAAAATCTACTGGCAGTCTGTCTACAGAAGTCTTCTCCAATGCAGCTTGTGCAGGATGCAAGGAGGGCAGAGGGAGTACACACAGCACTTTCCCACCATTTTTGCAGCTTTCTAAAGCTCTGTTATTAAGGAAATCGCCTCTGGATGATAGGCGTGCTAGCTACCTTCTGCACGGAGCTGGTTCTTCCTTGCAGGGACTGGAGGAGACTGCGCCCGGGACAGGGAGCTTTCCTATGAATAACGACAGACAAGACACAGTCAGTGCTCTCTCCTATCCTAAGTGTAGCGGGAAGGCAAACTCTACACTGTAAGACAGAGTGACAAGCCCCGTGTGTGTGCTGCACCTGTGCAGTGCCTCCTGCCTCCTACCGCTACTCTCATTTCTCCACCGTCTTCTCAGTCTTCCTCTCAGCCTGCGCACAGAGCCCCCACTTCTTCACTCACTATCAACTGCTCATCGGCTGGAGAGATGGCTCAGCAGTTAAGAGCACTTACTGTTTGTTCTTTAGAAAAAAAGAATAATAAACGCACATTTCTGAGGTCTAGTTCCCTACCCCCATTCACTCCCTACTACGCAGCTAGTGTCTGCTTCCACACCCACCACTTCAGCAGGATTGCCTTTACCAAGCCAGGGACTGAAGGACCCTGGCCAGCTCAAGCACGGCAAACATGGCTCTGGGAGGCCTTGCCCTTCTCCCCAATTCCTTCTCCTCTGTCTCCCGTCTTTGTCTCTTATTCTCTGCTCTTTGTCCTTCAGAGACATATACCATACTTTTTGGACCATAAGACACACTTCCCCCACACACACACAAGTCGGGTGGGGAATTACGGTGCCCTTTATGGTCCGACTGCTGTTTTCACTGCTCTAAAAACTGGGTACATCTTATGGTCAGGTGTGTCTTATAGTCCAAAAAATATGGTAAATCTCCTTTGTGCTGAGAACTTGGTCTTGGGGTGTCTTGTACAGATTCTGGTACCTTCAGTGAGCCCCAAGTCACACAGTCCATTGGCAGCTCCATCCTGAATGCCCTTGGTGTAACATCACTGACACTTTCTGTCTGTAGCTCACCTCCGCTGTTTACTGTTCATCTCACATTTCTGTCCTCCGCCCTTTTCACTGCCCCTCTATATACTTACCCTGCACTGTCACATTCATTTAACAAGCCAATATGTTAATTGCTTCACAAACAACAAATCTAATTCAAAGTGCCTTCCTCGGCCACCACTCAATTTTCAAATCAAAGTCTGTATAACCATCACCAGAAACCTGAAAACTATCCCTGACCCCTTTAGCACCACACACCTGTGTACCTAAATTATTTCCTGGAGTTGCCAGTCCTTCTGGGTTCCATGTCATTGCTCTTGTTTTAAGTCCTCAGTCTCACATCTGACCATCCTCAGAAGTACCTTGCCTCTGTGTTTAGTCTTCCCTGCCCACGAGAACATTACACAGGCACAAGGGTCCACACCATTCCACTTAAATCTCACAAAGATCCCCATGCAGTTTCTACCGCAGAACAAATGAATCAGACTCTCAAAAGAACAATTCAAGAAAATGTTTTCCAACAGACTTCCATGCTTATTCCAGTGGTTCTGTCTACACTGCACAAGCCCATGGTACAAGGTCAAGGCCCATAACAGCCCACACAACACACCACAGGTCTCCACTCCCTGCTGCCCTTGCACAAAGACAACATCAGGCCAAGCCAAACCGAACCACAGAAGCTTTTCCACAGTTGTAGATACTCAAAGTCCATTCCCTCTGTGTTTTACATAGCAAATTCCTGATGGTTGCTTAAGCCCCAACTTAAAGGCCGACGTTCCTGGCTTCCTTTTGACTGTAGGTCAGACTAAACATAAGGGAAGCCACAAGCATAACTACAGCTACTTAGAACGTATTTTTCCATGAAGGCTTTCTCAGCCAGGCGTGGTGGTCAACAACTTTAGTCCCAACACATTGGGAGGCAGAGGCGAGCAGATCTCTGGGGCTGGAGTCCAGCCTGGTTTAGACAGCAAATTCTAAGACATCCAGGGGTATAGGATGAGACCTTGTCTCAAAAACAAATAACAACAACAAACTAAAGGGGCTTTCTTAAGGAGCTGGGAGAAACGAATGCATTTGCTGTGACAGACTATTGCTTACTTAGGAGTTAAGCTTTAGGACAACAAGTGCTATCAGTTACAACTCTAGCAACAGGCAAACGAATGACAACATTAGAAAGTCTCATAAAGTACGTACCCCAAACACCTGAGGATTAACTTTAAGAAAAAAGCACGTACATGAATGAAGGAGCTTATGATGGTGTCAACTGAAGGAGGTCTTTGGAGTTTGCTTGCAAGTTTGTTCTGAAGAGCAGGAACTACAGGAGAAGGCTGTCTCAAGTGCTGGAAGAAAATTATTTATATATACATATGCATGCATATACATACACACATACACTATTCAATAATCACAAAACATTTAAGAAGTTTAGACTACTATTGTTTTAATAAAATATGCATAACAAAACCATCAAATTCTTTCAGTTGTGTGAGATCAAATTAGGTTTCTGGAGAAGAAAATCCTGTCTAATAATTGTGATTCATGTACCCAACTCCTAATACCAAAAAACAGTGACTCCAAAGCAGTCTTTTTGGTGAGTTACACGTAATTCCCAAAAAACGCCTCACTAGATATATAATTGAGGCCTGATGTCTGTTAATTACGCTGGCGAGCTGCTGTGAACCTGGGCCACATCCACATGGTCTGGCCAACAGACTGCGTCTTAGGCAGCACAGCTGACCGCTGGATCCAGTAACAAGACTGACAACGCTGCTAATAAGGTTGAAAATTCCAACTGCTTGTAGGTTTCTAGGACCCTCTGGATCCTTCTGTTTCCCCTGACATGAGCTCTGGTGCCCCCTACTTGACCACTTCCCCTTGGTGGGGGAGGAGGTCCCCTTCTGTCACAGACCTAGGGGAGAGGAATAGGGTGAAAGCGGGAGGGAGGGGGGAACGGGAGGATACAAGTGAGCAGACAATTAAGCTGTAATCTGAATAAATTACTTAAATAGAAAAATAGAAAAATAAACCTCCAATTGCGCAGCACCTCACAAGTGAAGGTCAGTGCAGTGTCTGCACTCAGTGAAAGCCCAGGGACGACAAGCAACCCTCCTTTCCCCTTTTCTAACTGCTCCAAGGCCACCAGGCTCGAGCTCAGCTCGGCACCACCTCTGCCTCAGACGTACCTTTGTTTCCTCTCCAGTCTTATTTTCTCTATCATAGTAGTGCTGAAGTTGCAAGTTATGTTTTTCTTCTTCTTCTTTCTTTTTTCTTTCTGCTTCTTTTCGCCTCTCTTCAGCTAACCGAATAAGTTCTTCGTTTTTTAGCCGTTGCTTTAAAATGTAAAAAAGAAACTTCTTACAAAAATTTGCAGTACATTTTAAAATGTGTTACTTCATTTGTCTAAAAGAAGTAAAACTGGGTGGCGCACGCCTTTAATCTCAGCACTTGGGAGGCTGAGGCAGAAGGATCGCTGTGAGTTCAAGGCCAGCCTGGTCTACAAAGTGAGTCCAGGACAGCCAAGGCTGCACAGAGAAACCCTGTCTCAAAAAACAAAAACAAAAAACAAAACAAACACCCCCCCCCAAAAGTAAAACTGACTATATAAAGATACAGTGTTGGGGGGGGTGGCTACAATCGGGATGTAAAGTGAACAAATTAAAAATAAAAGAAATTAAAAAGAATCAATTTTTTTAAAATAGCATTTCAATAAATAATTTTAAAAGGTGAAAAAGAAAAAAATACCGTGTTCTAAAAACTGAAGATACCATCCACTTAATAAAATAGTAGACATTTTTTATCAATCTAGAATTAAAAACAATTTGTCTCTTAAGTTAAAATACTATACAAAGAGATAGCAATAGGGTACTTTAAAAATGGATTTCAAGTCAGCAGCACTCTCATACAATAACGAGTGTTTCCCTTGAACCGCGGAAGCGGACGGATGGACAGATGGACGGACTGACGCACCTCCTCCTCCTTCTCCCGCCGCCTCTCCTGCTCCTCCTCGTACTCCTGCTGAATGCGTGCCCTCTGCTCTGCAAGCCGCTTTTCTTCCTTCTCCTCAGCGACCCGCAGCCGCTCGCGCTCTGCTTCTTCTCTTTGTTTCTTTTCCTCAATCTAAAATATTGGGCTCAGTGATTATTCTGTTAAAATACTGACAAATTAGAATATCACTCTTTCTGGATTCTCACAGATTCAGCAAGCACACCTTCTACTTGCAACTGCCTCGATTTTCCTAGGAAGGACACGCGATACTGTGGCAAGCTGCTAGTCAGATTTCATCTCCGTTCACCTGAAACAGTGTGGGCTGAAGAAATGGATTTGTCCTCAGTTTTCTCAGCTAATAAGAGTTATTAATGTTCACTCTCAAAAGTGTCCAAAGAATAAGTGAGATAAGGTAAAGACATATTAATTCCTCCTGTACAGAAGTGTTAGTAACTAGCCGTGGTTGTCTTACGCTACAGTAATCACCACTGTGCGCCGTCCGCCGTGCGCCTGAACATGAAGAGAATGCCCGTACAAGAGTGACCTGAGTAAGTTAGCCTTTTAATGGAGGAATTGTTTCCTCACAACGCTTTTCTCCCTACTGGCCATGAAGAACCAAAAATCCCTGTGTTGGGCAACAACTCGGGAGTGGAGTCTACACTCAGCGCAGGCAGGTCCTGGGCTCAGTCCCAGGTGTGCGCAGAGGATGGAGACCGGACACAGGGTGTCAACATTACGTTTTCCTTTAATATTCCTCTGAGACTATTCTACAGCACAGCATATGAGCGGAAGGAAGCCCTAAGAAATGGTGCATACCCTCTATGGATGGGGCAGGAAAGATGACAGAATGGATTTTTTCTTTCTTCTTTTTTAAGTTTTAATTTTCTGGTGTTCTCAGACAAGGTCTCACTTTGAGGTTGCCCTTGAAATCCCTAAATAACCCTAGAATGGCCTCAAACTTAGGTGATCTTCCTGCCTTAGCCTTTTGAGTTGCTAGGATTGTAGGTGTGTGTCACCAAGCCCCTCTAGTACTGGTACTTATGCTTAAGGTTATCCTTACACATTATGATTACTAACATTTTATAGAGCTTCTGTTCAAATGTTTTTATTTTTTGAAATTAATATGCAATTATAGCATTTTCCCTTTCCTCCCTCCAACCCCCCTTGTTCTCTCTCAAATTCACTATACACACACACACACACACACACACACACACAAAGAATATATATAGATACGTGCGTGCGCGCACACACACACACACACCATACTCAGCCCACATAACTGCTTGTATGTGACCCCTTGGCATTGGATAAGCAACTGGTATGCTCTCCCCTGAGGAACACACTTTCTCCTGCTTTTAATATTCCTTAATTAACTGCATTTCTTTGTCTAGGGTTGAGGCCCCCTGGGATTCTGCCCTTCTGTGTCAGTATGTCTGTCCTTGTCTGTCCACTGGTGCTGTCCTTGTCCAGGTCTTGCTTAGGAGGCCATGTTGATTCTGGAACTGTGAGTTGCCAACTGTGGTCTTTCCTTATCCGTATCACACGCAGTTGGATGTGTAGCCTAATATTCAGCATCAAGCGATGAGCAGAACAAGCACAGCAAGCCCAGAGCAGACGCTGGTGATGTGCCACAACCTAACCTTACACTCAGACTTGCATCTCCTTCTTCCTCTTCCAAAGAACAAAACAAAACAAAACAAAACCCACAAAATTACAGAAGATAGCTACTACACTAAAATCAAGCAGGCCAATATGTATGGCATTAACAGATCACACATCAATAAACAGGCTAATACCAACAGAAATGCTAATTAATTTTTTAAACTAGGTCAACTTTCAAACTACATAACACTAATTTTTAATTAAATTTTTCAATTGTTAAAATGATTTATTTTTATTGTACTTAAAAACAAAAATCACTCACAAATGTTATTTCCTCAATTTTAATAGCAGCAAGGCTTCCAATGCATTATCTAACTGTATTACTTATTTGTGCAAATCCTTGGCTAAAGCTTTTCTTGCCTTTATGAACAAATTTGTATGTTTTAAAACATATTTCAGGGCTGAGGAGATGGCTCAATGGTTAAGAGCACTGTCAGCTCTTCCAAAGGACCGGAGTTCAGTTCCCAGCACCCACATGGCAGCTTACAACTGTTTATAATTCCAGTTTCAATGAATCTGACACCCTCACACCAATGCACATAAAATAAAACAAATTATTGCCATAAAATAAAATAAAACATATATTTCAATTACTAAGTTTTGAATGTTTTTGTCTTGTGAGATCTTGCTGATATCTGTTTAGAATTCTGTGTTAATTTTGATTGAAGGATATTGTGACCGCTAAAATAAAAATTGAAAAATCAGCACTCAAGAGTAATCTATTCAGCCAGGCGTTGGTGGCACATGTCTGTAATCCCTGCATTGGGGAGGCAGAGGTAAGCAGGTCTCTGTGAGTTCGAAGCCAGCCTGGTCTACAGAGTAAGTCCAGGACAGCCAAGGCTACACAGAGAAACCTTGTCTTGAAAACAGGCCCCACCTCCCCCAACACACACACACAAAGTAATCATTTACTCAAATGCACTGAGATTTACGAGGTGGAATGCAGAGGGATCAAAACAGCAGTCAAAGCCTCCTCTCTCATTAGTGACTTTCAGAGGGAAAGACTTCCTCGCGGCCGCACACATGTCACAGCAGTACACCCAGACGGGCTCTGCAAGTTACTAACTCTGGGGATGTGGACAAACCACTCAGTCTGTGCTGTAGCTGCACATCCTAAAGTACAAATACTTTATCTCTAGCAAATCTGACATTTAATAAGATACTACACATCTAAAAGCATTTTGTGAACAACAAAGTGATTTAAAAACTGTAATGTTTCATAATTATACCTTACTCTATGGTAGACGTGCTAAATAAACTCAGAGAATAACTTACATTCTGAGTTGCCGTTGTCATGGTGACAGCACCACACGCTCCTTCACGTTCAACAGCTAGCTCTGCACCACCCTCAGCCTGTTGACCTGAGAGCCAGGCAGCTCTGGGCGTCTGTATCTACCATTCTCTTTGTCACGCATTTCCACACATGCACTGTCACTGCTGATACAATGCCCATGCTTCTGCTCTAGCCAACCCTCCGTGAGTACATTCCAACCTTAATGCCACTGCTACAGGCAGAGGCCACAACACCTAGGGTGAGAACGTGTTGAAATATGCTCTTAGGAGGGAGCTGATTGGCAGACTGGGATTAGATTAGAAAGCCTTAAATGTCAGCCTAAGGGGTCTAGATGTTTTCTGTAAGCAAAGAAAAGCAGTTATACCAGATTTTAAATAAGAAAGAACAACATTTAAAAACATTCCTACCAAAGAAAAATTCATCAGAGTCACTTTGAGATGTAAGTGTGTAGAGGGAAGGGAGGGAGGGAGAGAAACCCGAGTCCCTTGTGCGCAGACATCTCAGTCAGCTGGACTCCGTCTTCTATTCAGTATTAAGCCAATACCATGAATTCCCCAAACTCACTACTTAGTAAACACTAGATGCTTATATGTCTTCTTTGAGAATACTGTGAAAATTTCACTACTTTAAATGGTACCTGCCTCCATACACAGAGAGGCATATAACTGCAATATGTCATTATAAAATTACATGCAACTCCTTTGTTTCCTGATACGAAATCTTTTTATATAACCCTGACTGGCCTTGAATGTTCAATCCTCCTGTTGAAATTACACATATGTACCAAACTCAACTGAAATATAACTTCTGTTTATTTATAGTCTGTGCTGAGCCAATGACATCACATCCATGGGGGGGGTGACAGGACTTGATTTCTCCTCTGACAGGCATATAGAGAGATTCACTCTCTATCATTAAAATGACTTTTATGAATCTCAACATTCACTGATTTAACAACTATTGATCTTCTAATGAAGTTTAGGAAAAACTCAGATATGACCGAACAATGTGATTTGGTATTAGCTGTACCTGATATAAACTAGACATTGTGGGTAACGACATAGCACATTTTAGAATTTAGTGCAGTGGATAAAATACCTGTAAGTTTAGTTTATTATTATATTTATTAAGCACTGGGACTATAACCAAATAAGCCTTTCACCTGAAAACGAAGAAAATTCTTGTATAATTCTTGCTGTTTAATTTGAAGCTCTGTGGGTGGCTCGCCGAATGTGTTTCCCCGGGCAAAGGGAGAGCTTTGTGTTTGCACAGGACCTTGAAAGACAGTTTGCAAAAACACACTATTAGCAAAGGAACAATCTGATAATAAACCCACATTATGAAAGAAAAATATATATATAAAGTATTATAACCAGAAGTCTTGAGATTAAGGTCAGGATGAAAGGCAAGGTAAGAGTGTGAGGGGGCAAGAAGGGCAGCAAGAGAAAACAAACATCAGGTTAAAGTGAGGGACTGGAAGTACTGTCAATGGCAGCTAAAAATACCGAGGGGATGTGCAAGCTAACAGCCTAAACAAGCTTCTCAGCACAAGCTGCCAAGTAGAGTTCATAATGGAAAAAAAAGTGTACATGAATATCCTTTACTTGAGATACGTTCTTAGGGACTAGAGATATGGCTCAGTGGCAGGGTATCTGCTTAGCACTGGAAGGCCCTGGATTCAATCCCCAGGGTTAAAAAAAAGAGAGGAAAAGAAAAATAGCTCTTAATCTATACACATAACAAAAAATTCCAAAAATTATTTTAAATAACTAAGTCCAAAATTCTTTACATCCATAGCTTAAATACAGACTAGGAGAAAGTCAGCTATTAAATAATTAATAAATTTAAATTAAGTCTAAATAACTGTAATAGGTTTTACTTTTTAAACTGCTGAAGTCAATGCTTAACTAGCATGCACAAAGCCTTGGGTTCTATTGGTAGCACACACAGAATCTCTTTTAAAGGAATATAAAAGTGACAGTAGTTTACTCCAGTATATGTTCCTTTTTAATATCATGGTATATTCTCGAAGGGAAAGATTGCTTCAGAAAAGCTATTTGATAAACAATCATTCCCTAAGAATCTCTCTTGAATGTAAAAAGAAAAAAATATGACAAGTCTCACACAACTTTTTATTGTATTCTTAAATGACAGACTTAATCTTTTTTGTTTGGTTGGTTTTGTTTATTTGAAACAAAATCTTATTATGTACCCACGGCTGATATGAAATCACTATGTAGACTAAGCTAGCCTCAAATTCACAGCAATCCTCCTGCCTCTGCCTCCCAAGGGTTAGAACTATAGGCATGTGTCTTTATGCCCAGTTACTCACTCACTCTCACCACTATCAACTTAAAGCGTTTCTCTCCCTTTCTCCTGTCAGTCTATATAGACCGCTTGGTCAGTTACAATTTCGTCACTTTGCCTCTCTATTAACACTCACTAACATTCAGATGACTGAATTAACAAAGTCAAACCAAGTCTTGAAAACCACAACCTCTCCCCTGAAAACTGTTCTATGAAAAACAAACTGAAAATATAAAAGTTCCTTTAACTCTTGGGCATTATAGAAAGCTGATAGTAAAAGAAACATGACTGTTGTCTTTTACCTTAATTTGAATTTTGTAACAATTAAAGGGAAAAATATTAGATGAAATAAATCCTTTGGGTGGTGACCTTTTTCAAAACTATAGGGAGCTGGCATTATTAGAAAATAGACATGTAACTAACTTCCATAGTAACCACAAAAATAAGTCATTGGATTTCATAGCAGTTCACTTAACCATAAAGTAAAGGGGGGGGGGGGGGGCGGGAACCTTCCCAGCATAAGCCAGGCAGAGTGAGACACACCTGGATCCCAGCACTGGGGAAGCTGCGGCCTCATACTGAGATCATGTTACTAAAAAAGGTCATTATGAAGGACTCGAAAGCAGGCCAAAAGCAGGCACACACTTTTAATCCTAGCACTGGGGAGAAAGAGACTGGAAGATCTCTATGAGTTTAAGATGAGCTTGGAGACATGGTGAGTTCCAGGCCAACCAGGACTATATGTGTGAGACGCTGTCAAGGACAATGAAACTTGAAAGCAAAAATTGCCAAAAATTTCAGATGCATTCAAGTTTCCCAAAGCCTTCTAAAAATATTAAGCAGCACATGTGCATGCACTAATTCACACACACACACATATGGCACAGCACAAATCAGGTGGCTTTGGATAGCTTCTTATGTTGCTTAGTTATTATAAAGTTTAGTTCAGTTAATGGTTAGAGAAAGAAAGACTAGGAAATTTTAAGTCACATAAAATAAGGAAACTAAACATTTTAGGATACTTTTAACATCTTGAAAATAATGCATCGCAAGTACCAACGAGAGGAGAATCTGGCATACATACTACAGAAACCATCGGCCAGAGTCACGGAATTGTTTTTTTTCCCAGTGTCTGTGCCTAGTAGGCAACGCCTAAGAAAGTGTAAGTCTTAACCTCCTTAGAACTGCAGGCGCTGTATCAAGAAACAGGAAAATGGACCACAGCATAAGGGTTCGCAGAAGCAGCAGCCACAGACAGCAGCAATAAACAGCAGAGCTAAGGTTCTCTCCCAGCAGCAATTAATATGAAAAAGTATTTGTTGTTCCTACTGTACACTGAATGAACCATCCCATATTAAATTAATAATTGGGCTGGAGAGATGGCTCAGAGGTTAGGAGCACTGACTGCTCTTCCTGAGGTCCTGAGTTCAATCCCCAGCAACCACATGGTGGCTCATGACCATCTATAATATCATCCGATGCCTTCTTCTGAAATGCAGGCAGAGCACTATATACAAACTAAATTTAAAATTCTTTTTTAAAAAAAGAAATTAATAATTTTATCAAAATAAAAGGTTCCAATGAAAACCGTTCTTCACATAACAGTGGATGGGGATGCCGGCACCAACAGCAAACCAGCATCCTCAGAGAGCCGGCCCCAGCGAGCCTGAGAGCATCATCGCAGCCCCCACGGGCCTGCATGGGTCCAGTAAGGCCTGTGAGTTGTAAAACTTGACTGTTTGATTAGTCAGGTGTGTTTCAAAACAACTTCCTACTGTAAAATTCTTCCTGATAATCAGTTCTATGAAAGTGTAAAAGCAGACTTAAAACTACAATAAAAACTGCGAACGTGCAAAAGCAAAATTTTATAGTAAATAAAGTCTTTTATCAGCACCCATACATAGTTTCAAATGTATTCAGATATATATTCTTTACATTTGCTTTGATTTTTAAATGTATATCATATATTCATGCATATATGGTAAGATACTGAGTAACTTTAGCTCACAGCAGCTTTGATGAAGAATGCTGCTGAACAGTGTGTCAGCCTTACTCATCACCAGATGTGACCTGACACTAAACTTCTAGTCACTTCACTTTCTGTACAATGTGGATCGCTTGAACAAAAAGTTAACTTCTTGTATAATTTACTGTAACAGACCAAATACTTTCTCAGCAGTGCAGTCACGGTATGTGAAGCAAACTGTGTATATGTGCAAAGAAGGGTCCCTCAAGTATGGAAAGAGCATGTTAGCAGCAGCTACCTGTGCGCAGCAAGTTACAGAGCTGGGAAGACACACCCACTGTTAGAAGCAACCTTTCCATACCTTTTTTTTTTTTCAAAGTAATTATTTAAAGAAAGAAAATACATTATGCTTCCTAGTTCATAGAAACCAAATTCTCAAAATCACAGTAAGAATTTTATCAAAGAACAGAAGTGAAATGTTACTGAACAGCATTAGAAATTTTTTTAAAATATAGAACGTGATTAAAAACCTGAGTTTTTATTTGCAGCATCTTCTAGGTTCTCAGCTGAAGTGGCTAAATTTTGGTCTATAGATACAACAGCCCTTTTATCTTCATGTGTTCTTGCATCTGGGTTATGGTAGGCATCTATATTCTGTCTGTGCATCCTATTCAAATCAGCTGAGAGGGAAAAATAATCCATTTATTTCAATAAACACATTTCTATAATTACTCTTAATACATTTTTAAATAGGAAATCAGGAAGGAAAACGGGACAAGAATGGGAGTCTTGGGTGATGGCTGCAGCTCTGAAACACCCTCACAAAAACTGTAAAGGGACTATGAAATCAATCAAAACTGGTACAGAAATTAAGGATATATAAATCTCTGACATTCTATCACAGGCATACTAACATACCCACTAAGAAATCAGAATTTCTTTAGTATAGAACAGAGTGAAACACAAGTCAGAGTGAAAGTTACCCCAAACCATCAGCTTTCCTAAAAACCAAGAAAAAAGCATGTTCATGTGGAGTGTTAAAATGCATCCACAAATCCTTTAGCAAACCTTCCTCGAAATGTGGAACTCAAGTCTCTTCGTTACTGTGGTCTATTTATTACCTCACCTTACAGCACGATACTGCAGGGACACAACAAATGACTTCTAGGGCTGACTCACAAAAGTCATTGAGTTTTATCTTGCGATCGTTGGACACATCACAACGACACTGAAGGGTGCTATGGAGACATCTAAATCTTGAGCTGTACACAGACGTCTCAGGGGAACGTGTTACAATCTCACACAAAAGCGCCAGGCAGAAACAACCAGCAAAACCACTCAAAAGTTACTATCTAAAGAACTGCAAAATAGTATGAACTTCTTATTTAAGACACTTCCTTTGTGTCAGTTTATTGCCTAGCAATAGACGCTGTGTCTGTTAAATATCTAATACCTAGTTCAGTTGGTAGAGTGTTTGTCTAGCATGTGTAAACTGGGTCAAACCACCAGTCCCAGAAACAACCCTGTATGCTTATAGAATTCAAGTTTTTAAAGTGCATAAGTAAACCAGGCATGGTGGCGCACAACTATAATCTCAGCACTCTGGAGGCAGAGGCAGGTGCTTCTCTGTGAGGCCAGAGGCCAGCCTGCTCTACAAAGGGAGTCCAAGTCAGCCAAGGTTACACAGAGAAACCCATCTCAGAAAAACAAAACAAAAGGGCATAAATAGGGGCTCTGTAGTTGAGAGTACGGGAGGACCCAAGCTCAATTCTCAGCATCCACATGGCAGCTCACACTGTCTGTAACTCCAGTTCCAGAGGCTCTGAGACCTTCACACAGACACACATGCAGGCAAAATATCATTGCACATAAATCTTTTATAAAGCACATATATAGAGAGAGAAATGCCTCTCTACCTATTCATCCCAAAACACTAGGATACTAATAATACAAGTGAACCTAAACATAGATATAAAAATTATCTACCAGGACATCACATTCAAGGATGTATTTCGAATGTGACCCATGTCTAGAATACAGTCCAAACACTGTGGGACATACACAGAAAACAAAGCTCAGAATAATGACAGTTTACATCCTCATGTTACACTAGGCCATCTTGGGCTTAGAAAATGGATAAATGCTTCAAAAGTCATGAGTGAAAAAGAATAGTAAGTAGAAACTTGGGCCCACAAGGTGTATCTATTGGTTACAAAGGTGCCTGCAGCACAAACCCGGCAACCTGAGTCCAATCACTGGAACACACACATAGAAAACATGCAGAGGTGGGATTCACATTGTAATCCTAGCTCTCCTACAGCAAGACACAGGAAAATTGCCAGAAAGCTCAGAAGCTTCTGGAAGCCAGCTAGTCTGGAATATGCAAAGCTACATATGAGATCCACGTCAGTAAGGCCGAGTTATTCTCTGACCACCATGTGTGCACCATGACATGTGTATACCCACATACTCTCTCTCACACAGACAAATAAAAGAAAGAGAGAGGAGCTGGCTCAGCAGTTAAAAACTTGCACCACTCTATCATAGGACCAGAGTTCAGATCCCAGTACCCACATTGGCAGCTCACAGACACCTGTTCCTTCAGCCTCAAAGGATCTAATGTCACACACACACACAATCTTTAAAAAAAAAAAAAAAAAAAGCAGAAAAGAAAAAGAAATGGGGCAGCAGTTAAGTCACTCACTGCTACACCTCAGTTCAATACCCAGGTCTCAGGTGGTGAAGAGAAATCACCCACCCCCACAAGCCGTCCTCTCACCTGTGGCAACATGCACAGCCACCATGTATCAGGTGGATAATGGGGCTGAGGGGAGCTAAACATAAAGTACCTAATGGACACGTTTGTAAATGTCACAACAAAACCCATTCTTTATACAAAACATGCCAAGGAAAAAGGAAAAAGGCTGGGAATGGGGGCCAAGCATGCAGCAGTTGGGAGGACTAGAGTTCAGATCATCAGAGCACACAAAGATACTGGGCAAGCAATGGAGACCTGCTCTAATTCCAGCACTCACAAGTTGTAATAACAAGACTCCTGGAAAAAGCTGGCTAGCTTTACTAGCCATACTGGTGAGCTCTGGGTCGACCTTGCCTCAGTGAAAATGTGGAGAATAATTCAAGAAAACTCCCAATGTCAACATCTAGCCTACACACACAGGTATACACATAGGGGAGGAAAAGGGCAATTTTTACAATAGCATCTAAATGCCATCAAAACATGAAAAACTTGATAATACAATTAGCAAAATATATACAGTATTTGATATTTAAAACTATAAAACACTGATAATAAAAATTAACTAAAAGCAGTAAGTGGATAGATACACCAGATACACCAGAAAATTCAAGATTGTTAAGATGTTGCCCATACCAAAGTTACCTGTGGGATCAATACAATTCCAAAGAAAATTGTACTACATTTGGATAAAGGTTTGGTTTTTTGTTTTGTTTTTTTAAAACTGAATTGTCAAAACAATTTTAAAAAGTAGCACAAAGTTGGAGGGGTCATGATATAACCCAGCACTTTGGAGGCTGGCACAGAGGACACCATCCACAACTACACAGAGAGGCCATGTCTCAAAACACAAAAGAAAAAAGAAAAATAGACTTCAACATCTAAATTTCAAAACTTACTACATTGTTAGAAAAATGGATGATGTAAGCATAAAAGTCAGACATGCAGAGCTGGCTGGTATGTCACTGCAGTACCAACATAATTCAATGTGGAACATGTTCTGAAACTGATTGCTTTTTGGTATAACCGTGTATAATAAAAAAAAAACCCATTAAGTGAGACACTTTGGATGGACGGACTGATTGGTATAGGAAATGCATAAAAGCTTACGCGTGGACAAACAGATTTAAATAGCTAAATACACAGACAATTGTCACAGATTGCAGGTTAAAAGCTCGGCCGGCCTATAGAGGTTCATCAGGTAAAAGCAAGTGTTATACAAGCCTTCCTTGCCCCTCGGTTGGAGTCCCTGTCAAACACTGTGATGGAAGGAGAAGACTGACTCCCAGGATGGTTTGGCCTGTGGCGTGACACCCTGTGACATGCCAGAGTCATCCAGCACACTTACACATCCAGCACCCATTCACACCAACAATGAATAAATAATCCAAGAAACAAGATCGGCAACTAAATGTATTACAGCATTTGAAACAGGAAAAAGACAGTAGGTGGAAATGGCAAAATCTAGGAGTTCTCTATAATTTCATTGACAGTACAGTACTGAAGTTATTTGTAGTTTATACACTTGTGCCATGATTACATAAATGTCAACTGGGAAGGAAACACGCTCAAAGGTACTCTCACTGTGCTGTCTTTTGTGTAAGCATTAAAGTTATTTCACAATAAAGGTTGTTTGAAATATTGAAGTAGCTATACACTCCATAGAATGGCTAAACCTTGACCTACAAAGTCAAGTGCTGATAGAGTTCAGAGAATTTGTAGATTTTGAGCTTTTCTAGAGAGAATGAAAACAGTTGGGCAGTTTCTAACAAAACTATTTTTAAGAAAAAAAGCAAACTGACTACTCCTAAGCATTACCCAAGAGAACTAAAAGCACACTTCCCTCCGGCCTGTGCATGAGCACTTCCAGCCGTGGTTCCCAGCCTTACTAATGCTGCAGCCCTCCAGCACAGTTCCTTGTGTTGTGGTGAGCTTCGCGACTACAAATGTATTGTCACTGCTACTTCATAACTGTAACTTTGCTACTGTTATGAACTGTAGTGTAAATATCTGTGTTTTCTGATGGTCTTAGACCCCTCAAAGAGACATTGGCTTACAACAATTCTATTCTTAATGACCTTAAGCTGGAAATTACTTAATGCCTATCAACTGTACAGACATGCAATGGTGGTACCACAAAACAATGCAATGTCATTCAGTAACAGAAAAAAAGTATCTCACAAATGTTACACTGAAAGGAAATTATCAAAATTATCTGGACCCAGGAAACAGATTACAGGTTACAAGGACTGTAAGAGGACTGCCCATAAAACAACAGCGGGGACTGTCCTTTTAACAATTCTGGAAAAAGTTCTTTTTGAGTGTGGTAGAGATGATTTTAAAAACAGCTGTCAAACCTCACTAAACTTTAAGAGAACTTTTATTATATGCAAATTTTACCTCAATAGAAATACATAAAAAGCTAAATCTAATTTTTAAAAATGCATTAATAAATATATTTGATCAAATTCATATATATATATGAATGTATGTTTAGCTATATCTCTTGCCAGGCCTATGAGAGATTGCCAGACATTTTCAAATGGTCAAACTTTTAATTTTCCTTCTATCCACATATTTGCGTGTGTGTGTGTGTATGTGTGTGTGTGTGTGTGTGTGTGTGTTGTAGCATCGGTTCTCAACTTATGGGTCTCAACCCTATATTAGATATTCTGTATATTGGATATTTACATTACAATTCATAACAGTAGCAAAATTAGTTATGAAGCAGCAACAAAATAACTTTACGGTTGGGGGGTCACCACAGCATGAGGAACTGCATGAAAGGGTCACAGCATTAGGAAGGCTGAGAACCACTGCTATATAGTTAACATTTTAACACGTGTAGTTTCAAGTAACATCACTATAATTAATTTTTTGCAAAACTCCACCACCAAAACACATCCATCTTTATCTCTAATTATTCATATTTTCAGCCTACAACCGTGAAGCAAGTTCTTTATAACTTTTGAGAGTGTCACCTGATGGAAATGTACAAAGGTAATTTTCAAAATGGATCTTTTATTTAGCAGAATTTTTGCATTTTCCAAATTATGTGCAACAATTCATCCCTTTGTTAGCCCCACACACAATGGGTAAATAAGCTTATCCATTCACCTACTCAAACATTTTACAGTATCTTAGCTTTTATTGGACCTTAAATATAAAGTTCTAATAAATAAAGAGCACTGAGTTAATTATTTATGATACATACAATTAAAACAAGTGTTTATTTTTAAATGAGTTGTCTGCCTTATTCATTAATAAGTATTCCCTCTTAAAACGATTTAAGAGTGAGAAGTGAAGACTCACATCCTTCGGTTTCTGTCCCTCAGAAGATGAGAAGCAAACAGAAGCAGTTAAGCCCATGTATGCACAGCAGGATGAGAGTGAGCTCCAAGTGCACAGGGCACACCTTGGTCATCACAATGCATCTCCATAAACATCTCAGCATAATAAAACCAAACTTGTGTTTCCCCATCTCTAAGATATAAAGCCCACATACAAAAACTGATGCTTTTTAGGGCTCTAGTTATTTTGAATGTAGTATTTAAAAAGAATTTCACTGTCCTTGATAAAATACTACACTTTCTCTTTCATGTGATGATTGCAACATGAAGTAAACAAACTAAACATTGCTACTACAAAATAGAAACCTCAGAGGCATTTCCTCCAAGGCAAGCAATTCTAAAGCAGTACCTTTTTTTTTTTTTTTTTTTTTTTTTCTAAAGCAGTATCTTACAACTCAAGAATCCACACTTTACTACAAACCTATCCTATGGTTATATTGCTTAAGGGCTCCTAAAAAGTTCTGGGAATTCCTCTGTTCCCAAAGTCTGGGCACTGAGCGCCTCCTTCAGAGCAGCTTGGGCATTTCTGACAACTCCTTAAGCTACCACTAGCCACAAACTCATCAGTCCCAGGCCTCCTCCCAGGCACAAACAGGAAACCTAAACTTTGTTGTCCCTGAGCAATTATGCTAGGAGCTCTTGGGAGCAGCTGGAACAGCAGAATGAAGGCAGAACCGATTAACCCTAAGTTCTCAGCCAGGACACAACAGAGTCCTCCACGCATCCTCACTGCACCTGGCCCCAACCTGTTCAGCCAAGAAGGAAAGGATTCTGAAATGGAGCAGTTGCACAGTGGAAGAAGGCTCCTCCTCTCTTAAAGAAGCAGCAACCACAATAAATGTGGCACACTTGGGAAGGAGACTCATCAACATATGCCTCTGGTAGGCTTGGCACAGGGCTTTTATTAATGAATGAATTTAATTAATGAAAATTTAATTAACTGCCTCAGGAAGTAACAAGAAACTATTGCAGTACCATGAGTAAGTAAATGAAAACTATTTTTCTAATATATTCAAATACACACTTCAAAAAAAAATATCCACCTGGCAGCACTTGCAGTCACCTACGCGCAGACACAAAAGGAAAAACTAATCTGGGGGAGGAAGAGTCAGCTTATTACGTGGGTTCAAACACACCTTGAAATATACGTAACAATGGACAACAGGCATAATCCACAAAAATCCTAAATACTCCACACCCACCATCCTGAGGCCACTTTTAGCATTTTAATAGACTTGGAACTGAACCCCACACTATCTTTACTCCCTATTCTACTTAGCTACAGCTAGCCAAAACTATTTTAATATAGGTTAACAAAGTATAGAAAATAGCTTTTGTATGATTACTACATCAGAAAAAAAGGTTTTGTGGATTTTTTTCTGTGTGGTTTGGGTTTTGTTTGTTTGATTCAGGACTACATTATATAACCCTGGCTGTCCTGAATCTCGCTATGTAGTCCAGGCTATCTCTAACTCACAGAGACCCACCTATCTCCGCCTCCCAAGTGCTAGGATTAAAGGCTTGCGCTACCACACCAAGCAAGCACAGAAGAATAAATAAAAGCACAGAGCTGAAGGACTATAACTCTGCAACCTGCCAGTTTCCGAAATGAAGACACCCCACCCCCAAGTACAACAGCAGCCACGGGCTGAACAAGAATAGTCCATACACAAACTAAAAGCAGATCCCTTCCCACACTTACTCCAGTTTTTATTTGTAATTTATATTAGTCTAAAATAAACTTGCAATGTGAGTTTTATTGTTTTCGGTAAAACAAAATAAAAAATACACTCCAAATACTAGTCTGGATGAGTACCAAGTATCTTGAGTTATTCTTTGCAGTTTGGCGACTCTCATCAGAGAATGAGACGTGCATTATTCTGTAGAAAAGAACCTCTCTAACATGTACTCTATTCATAATCAGGAGGGCATCTTTGCATTAAATCACAAAATGAAACCTTATACAGTCTGAATCCCACATGTTTCTACTCTCTACTCTTAAAGCACTGTAAATAATTCATTTAAAAGCAAGTTCATGGACATTCATACTTATCAGATTTCCTTTGGCATCTCTGAGAGGAGCACCGCCTCCGCCCTTCCCCCAGGGGTTGTAAATCTTCATTTCAGCTTCCAATTTAGCTTCATATTCCTCTTTTTCTAAACGTTCTTTCTTCCTTCTTGCTTCTCTTTCCCGAATCTAGAAATAAGATATGCTTAAAGTAAATATTGACTTACAGGAGGCTAAGACAAGAGACTAGCAATACTACTACTTAATTTTTTCTGGTAAGAAAAATATACCGATTTTTTTTTAAGTTCACTTCTTCACTATAAAGTTAAGAATCACAAATAAGAATGCTGATCTGGGAGTTCAGGAGCCTGACCTGGAACTTGAAGGAGAACTCTAACCCAACCCCACAGACCCGGTCCACCTGACCTCCTGCCCCTTAGACACCACACTGTGCTGCTCCAGGACCAAACAGAGATTGACCCAGCACCCCAGGTAGAGACCAGACTCCCAGATCTACCTGCCTATCAAGTCTGTGCACCCACTCTCAGCCTATCCCACCACTCTGGCCGCCTGGAGAACTGGGACCTGCAGTCTCAGTAGGTATTCCTAGACCAAGCTCCACGCCCACCCGTCAACCCACCACACCACACAGTACTGAGACCCCACAGAGCACCACAAGCACCACCCACAGCCACTGTGACTCCAGCCCCACCACCCCTGCACCACCTGTAGAATCCAGAAAACTCTCCATATGCATCTGAGCTCAGCAGAAAGACTCCCCTAACCCTGCACAAAGCTTAAACCTTGGCCCAGAAGTTGCATCATCCCCCCCCTGCCCCCCCCCCCCCCCCCATCTAAGACTCCATTTGCATATCAACACAGCGGGCCCCCAAAGGGCCTGCACAAAGCACCATTCAGCTGGCCCATAATGTGACAAAAGGGGGCAACAGCAAAGATTCAAACACGTGCCCAATAAAGGCTAAAAACAGACATCTATACCAAGAAACACCATCAACCACCTAACTCCTGATGCCTAGATCTCATCACAAAAACAAACATGAACAACCTAGACAACATGTCTTCTCTTAAAACTAGCCCTCCATCATAATCCCTGAGAAAAGCAACTTCATTGATAAACCAGACAATGATTTCAAAAGAGAAATAATAAACATGTTCAAGGAACTCAAAGAGGTTTATGAACAAATGCCAGATGAAGACTGAAAAAGCACAAATGAACACCTGAAGGAAATAATGAAAACAGAACTTAATATAAAGATAGAATCTCTGAAGAAAAGAAAAATTCAGGAAGCCCAACAAAAAGCTCAGAGCAAAACCTCACCAACAGTCTGGATTAAGGGGAGAGACCATCAGATCTGAAAGGCTAGGTAGAGAAAATAAAATCGTCTGGTCAAATGTTTCATCTGAAAAACTAAAATAGGAACAGAACACACTGAAACACTATAAAAAGACCAAACACACAAATCATATAGGTATCAAAGAACAAACCCAGGTCCAAAGCACAGAAAGTATTTTCCACAAAATTATACGAGAAAGTTTCTCAAACCTGAGGACCGAGGTTCTGGTCAAGGGATGAGAGGCATAAAGAGTCCCCAGGAAAGAGAAAGGATAGTGGAGGCTGCAAGACAGAAAGGCCAAGTTGCACACAACAAACAGCAGGCCCATCAGAATAACATCTGAAATCTCAATAGAGAGTTTGAAACCAAGAAGGCCCTGGATAGAAAGTTCTGAAAGACTGCATTTCCTAACCCAGACTACTACATGCAGCAAAACTACCACTCATAATCAGAGGAGAAAAACATTTCAAGACTTAATGAATGTCCACGAAGTCATCTCTACAGAGGATACTAGAAGGCATCATGCAGTCTGAAGAGCACATTAAACACACCCAAGAGAGTACAGGGAATAAATAATCCCAGTACTGCTGACCATAAGAGGTCTAAGAAAACAACATAACAAAATAACAGAAATTAATAAACACTGAACAAAAATAACTCCCAATAATAAATATCTAAATTCCCTCAACAAAAAGACACAGATTTACAAACTAGATTAGAAAACTGGATTCATCTTTTTGCTTGTTACAAGAAACACACCTCACAATCAACCATGGACAGCATTTTTTGATGAAAATATTGAAGAATGCATTGTTTCAAATAAATGGGACAAAAAAACAAGCAAGTTTAACTACACTAATATCTGACAAAATAAGTTCCAGACCAAATCTAGTCAGGAGAGAGAGACATTTCATACTCATTAAAGGAAAAATATACTTAGAGGCAATCACAATTCTAAACACTTACTAAGCTCAAGGGCATCCAAACTCATAGAAACACTATTAAATCTAAAATCCCAGACTGAACACAAAGTGGGGAGAGTGGATAACTTCAAAATTCCACTTTAAATAATCAACTCATCTAGATAAAAGCAAAACTCTGGAGTTAGATGACACCATAAAGCAAATAGACATAACAGACATTTACAGTGGAACATTCGACCCAAACACTAAAGAATACATGCTCTTCTCAGCAGCCCATGGAACTTTCTCTAAAACTGGCCACATATTGGGACATAAAGTAAGCATCAACAAATCTAGATAAAGTGAAATAACATGTTGCATTTCATCTGACTGCAAAAGCATAAAGCTGAATAGCAACAATAGAACTGGGAAAAGAGACACACACTCATGTAAATTAAATAATTCCCAACTGGATTAAAAATTAGATCAAAAAAGAAATTAAGATATTAAGTTTTTAAATTTCTAGAATTAATGAAAATAAAAACACAACACACCAAAATCTATGGATATAAGGAAGGCAGCCCTAGGAGGAAAGTGTATGGCATTAAATGCCTATAAATAACCTATTGAATGAAAATTGGATCACAAAAGAAATTAAGATAGACTCACTTCAGCAGCACATATACTAAAATTGGAAAGATTCAGAGAAGATTAGCATGGCCCCTGTGCAAGGATGACACATAAATTTGTGAAACAGTCCATGTTTTTTGAAAATGTGAAAAAAAAATTAAAAATACTTTCTGGTCCATGTTTCACACACACAGAAAAAAATCAGCATGAAAAATGTTTTAACTTCTAGAATTAATGAAAATATAGAAACAATATACCAAAATCTATGGACATAATGAAGGCAGCTCATGTATGGCATTAAGTACCTACATCAAATGACTCGGAAGATCTTATCAATAACTGAAGACCTTGGGAAAACAAGAACAATTAACACCCAAAAGAATAGTCAAGAAGAGATTGATCCAAGTAAGGAATAAAGCTATCAAAAAATTATCAGAAAACAAAACAAAACAAAACACAAAGAATAAATGGAATGAAGAGTTGGTTTTTTGACAGAATTAAGACTGGCAAACCTTTAGCCAACCTGAAAGAGAGATGAGGGGGAGTTGGGAGGCTGAGTTGGTCTGAATTTTAAAACTCAGAGATGAAAGTGGAAAATTACAAAGGTTAATGAGGCAATTCAGAGAATCCGAAGAACATAATGTAAAAATGTGTATCCTAGGACTCAGAAAGCAGATGGCTTTCTGGTCAGCATGGTCAGACTGATCCACAAGGTTTCCAGGCCAGCTGGAAACAGCCAGACAATTAAACCCTGTCTCAAAAAAAATAAAATAAAACAAATATGCCACTAAAATGAAAAATCTTAAAGAAATGGATGAAAAAAGATAAAGCAAATAATTAATATAGGCCCATAACCAATGAGGTCAAATAAAGAATAATTTACTAACTAAAAACTGCCTCGCTAACGAGACAGATTCAGCACAAAACTCTACCAAATTTTCAAAGAACTTAAAGCAATACCCACCCAGCATAACTCTGTAAAATAAGAAGGGAAGGGGTATTTCCAAATTTGTTTTGCAAAGCCAGTATTATCCTGGTATCAAAACCAGACAAAGATCAACATAAAAAAGAAAAGCACAAGCCAATCTCCCTGATGAACAGATGCTGTGGTGATTTGTGTGAGAATGGCCCCTGTATGCTCACTTATGTGAATGCCTGGTCACCAGGGAGTGGACCTGTTTGAAGAAGGACTAGGAAAAGTGGCCTTGTTGGAGGAAATGTATCATTGGGGGTGGGCTCTGAGGTTTCAAATGCCCATGCCAAGCCCAGTTCTCATTCTCTCATCCTCTCCCTCTCTCACTCTGCTCTTCTCTCTCTCCTCTTTTACTCCCTGCACCCCTGCAGATCAGGACACAGCTCTCAGCTACTGCCCCAGCACCATAAAGGCTGCCATGCATCCAACATGCCCTTGCTATAGATGACCATGGACTGACCCTCTGAAACTGTAAGCAGTCTTCAGGTAAATGCTTTATTTTGTGACAGTTGCATTGGTCATTGTCTCTTCACTGCAAAAAAGCAGTGACTAAGACAGATGAAAAACACTTCGATAAAATATCTGTAAAGCCAACTCAAGAACAGAACCAAAAGATCATTCTGCAATCTCCACAAAAGCAACAAGTGCTCCTAACCATGAGCCACCTCTCCAGCCCATCCACAGCAATTTCTCTCACTCCAGTACACCTGCAGAACTCATTGTGTACATAAACTAAGAATCCTGGGGCCAGATCTATGACTCAGCAGTAGAGTTCTGGCTGGGCCAGCACTACAAGGGAAAAAAGCTTAATTTCTTGAATTGGAAAATCTAAACTTTACTGGTAACATTTGAATGTGCTCACTCAAAACCAGATTCTGGTTTTCAAAATCCACTCTTTTTTTTCTGTAGAACCTTTACATTCATAAAAGATGGCAGTGATTCTTTCTAGATGTTTTGTTACGTAAAAGATGAATAAAAGTATTTTCCAAGGAGCTGGGGAAGTTATAAGAGTGAATACTGCTCTTGCAAAGACTTAAGTTTGATTCCCACATAGGTTGGCTCACAACTGCCTCTAACTCCAGCTCCAGGGAGACCTGATGGCTCTGTAGCCACAGCACTCATGTGCAAAGACAAACAAACACATAAAAATGAGAAATCTATTCATAAAAAATTTACGAAGGGGCTAGGAATATGACGCCCTTGCCTAGGAAGCCCTCAGTCATCCTCTGCACCACATGGCACAGGGTTTCCAGCACACAAGACAACTAGGATTTAAGGAGCCCTTTCTTTGCCACACAGTGAGCTCAAGACCAGCCTGGTACACCCTACCTCAAGAAAACAAAACAACAAAGTCCACACTTTATAAAGAAATCTAAGTATAATTCCCCAGAAAAGTTCTCAATTCAGATATGGACCTACAACCTGAATCTGCCCCTGGAAAACCCTTAAAAACTCTTAGGTAGGTTTTCTTTAACCAGTATAAACTACAGGGGGCGCCACTGTGCTTCTTGTAGGCACTCCACTAGCATATTCCCTACTGGCTTGTGGCCTCATCAGTCTCCTTATGTTTGACCACTACATACCATGTGTATGCCCTCTCTCTCTTCCTCATCCCCTCACCCATGCTCTGTGCATGAAAGATCAGAACCGTGTCTCAGACATCCTCCCTTTCTCCCCATATGGGGCAGCACCTCAGCACCTCCTAGCTGAAGTGATCAATAGTTCACTCAGGGTTTCTCTTGGGTCAGCGAGTTGGCTCTGAAGGTCACAGAACCCACTACCAACCCTGACTACCGAGTTTGACCATCAAAAACCATATGGAGGAGGAAAGAAACATACAACTTCCTAAAAGACAGAAGGAAATACAAAAACAAAATAAACAAAGCTCCCTAAACACACCAGGAATGTCTATGAACTAATGTGCAGCTCAAACACCAACCACTTAAAAAGCCCCAACTGTCCGAGGCAAGCCTACTGCTTCCTGCAGCAATTCCAGCACACCCGCGTCAAAGCGTGTCACAGTGCCTGCTGTTGTTTTCCCCAAGATCTAAGGGGTGCTGCTTAAATGAATACCTGCTCCTGCAGAGCTTCTTGGTAAGACTGAAGTGACTGTTTGGAAGGTTTTGGTTTATCCTCAAAGATAAGTCCGGAATTCATCAGTTGATCACTCAGAATTTTTTGTTCATTCTGTCCAATAGTATTCCTAATATCAAATAAACAATTTGAATCAATTTATTATAAGAACAAGCAAATTCTAAAAGAAAACAAGAGCAATTCTTTGAAATTGCCTGGCATATAAACCATCTTTTAAGAAAAAGCCACCAGTGGGTCAACAGGCCTGGCAACTGCTGTTCTGTGCCCAGGACCACAGGGTACAAACAGAACAGCAGCTCCTACAAGTGATCCTCTGTCCTCCTACATGCATGTTGTGGCAGGTCTGTGCACATGCACACATATGCACAAAAGAAATAAATAGAAGGTTAAAAAATGTTTTAAAGAAAGAGGAAGAAATCCTTAATCAAGTGACTCCTTCATAAAATCCTCTCATCTCTGCATGGAACTTTCAAATTACCCAATCTGTATCTTTAACTAAGTGATAATGACATAGGTTTAACTCCCAGCACTCAGAACCACCTATAGCTCCAGCTTCAGGAAATCCAACACCTCTGTCCCCAACACACACACACACACACACACACACACACACACACACACACACACACACGTAAATATATAAAAACTAAAAAGCAACTGGTCTCACAAAAAGTTTGATTTTGTATATTAAAAGACAATATCAACAGAAAAGGCAACCCACAATATTTTAGTACTATATTATTAAATATATATAATAATACAAAGTAACTACATAATACAAAATGACAACAAATCAATCACAAACAAATGATTAATAAACATTTCCCTAAAGTAGATATACAACCAGCCAACATCATATGAAAATATGCTCTCCTCTCCTCTCCTCTCACTAAATCAAAAAGGAAACACAATCAAAACTACAGTGAGGGTTGGAAGTGTGCTATACAATCAATAACAGAATGCTTGCATGGCATTTATTAGGACCTATGTTCAATCCCCAGCACTGGAGGCGGGGGCGGGGAAGAGGTGCAGGGGTCGGGGAGGGGGGGAGACACAACACGGGCATGACAATCTACAATGAAAGGATGAGTTCCTTCAGTGAAACGTTTGCCAAGTGTAAGGAGATCTACAGTCACCTAGGAGACCAGCCTCCAGGCAGGCTGTGGGCTTCCTTAGTAGAGTGAGGTCAGGAAGAAGCTACCCACTGTGGAAGGCCACAGTGTCTGGGCTAAGATCCTCGATTGTATAAAAAGCAGAATGTGAAG
The DNA here is from genome assembly GCF_903995435.1 of Acomys russatus. Taxonomy (NCBI): domain Eukaryota; kingdom Metazoa; phylum Chordata; class Mammalia; order Rodentia; family Muridae; genus Acomys; species Acomys russatus. Next base: position 23,032,596 of record NC_067138.1, read on the forward strand.
TGAGCACAGGAGTTGATCTCTTTCTGCTTCCCTGGTGTGGTTACACTGAGCAGCGAGCGTCTGCTCCCACCCACCATATTTTCCTGGCCAGCCACTATGTCTTCTTCCCCGCCATGGTGAACTTTCCCATGGTTTTTCAGCAATAAGGAAAGTAACTAAGACACCACATGAGCATGTGTACCCGAGTTTGAGCCCTAGCACCCACACAAAAGCTAGGTGTGTTGGAGCAGAGCTATAACACCAGCAGGGGTGAGGAGGCAGAGACGCGAAGGCTCCTGGAGCTCACTGGCCCCAGGTCTTGTGATAACTCTTGTCTCAATAAACAAGGTAGGAGCAATACTAACCTTTGCCCTCCACACACACATGAACACACACAGAAGTACCAGCTCACACTAAAGACAGCTAGGCAGAAAATAACTGCTGTGGAATATGCACGGAAACTAGAACCTCTGTGCACCGGCAGTAGGAATACAAGATAATACATCACTGTTAAAGTAATATGGTAGTTCCTCCTTAGTATTTCTCAGCTACCATGTGATCCAAAAATTGGAGTTCTGGGTATATTATACACGTAGGAACTTGGAAAGATCCTTATATAATGATTCTAAAAGCAGCACATTTACAACTAAAATTATGAAGCAACTCCAATGTCTGCCAGTGGATAAATAAATAAATAAAACTAGTGGTGTAGGCACACAATGCCTATTATTCAGCCTTGAAGAAATTCTAACCTAAGTTACAATACAGATGAAACCTAAGGACCCTGTGCTACGAGAAATAAGCCAGTCATGGCAAAAGCTGGCTGACCCTAGGAGGTATTGGGAGTCAGAAGCACGGACAAACAACAGAACAGCGGCCGCCAGGGCATGTCACAAGAGGAAATGAAGCTGCAGCATTACTGACAAGTGTTCTGGAGGCGGATACATAACGTTATGAATACACTTAATACTACTGCAGCAAGTACTCCTTAAAGCAGTTAGGCTACAAGATGCATGTAATAGCACATTTTTAAGAAAAGGAGAGAAAAATTATTTTAACTGAAGACTTACACAACAGGCTGTGCCACTTGATGAGTGACAGGGACAGAGACATGAGGAGCAGGCTGTCCTCCAATCATTCCTGAACCATCTTAATGGGGAAAGAAAATAAGAACACATTTATTTCAGAATATGTATTGTTTATTTTTGTTTGTTTGTTGGTGGTGGTTTTTCAATTAAGGAAATTATTTATGTTTGGAGACCTCATCCCCCACCCCCTAAGACAGGGTTTCTCTGTGTAGCCTTGGCCATCCTGGACTCACTTTGTAGACCAGGCTGGCCTCAAACTCACAGCGAACCACCTGCCTCTGCCTTCCGAATGCTGGGATCAAAGGCGTGTGCCACCATGCCCAGCTCATAAAGTATTGTGGTAACAAATTCGACAGTAGAAGTTGTAGCCCTGTGACTGAATTGTGGTGAACTTACAAAGAGAATAAAGAAACCCAAGGAGAGATGCACATATACATCTGTCCTACATGTGTTATTCAGGCATATTCTGTCTCTAAAACAAATCTCTATTCTTCATAAAATACCCTTATCAGGTATTATGCCAAACTAATAAAATTGGACTTGATGTTAGGTATGAATTTTTTCCAATAAATATATAATAATTGGATTAAGTGAAGCTGTACCTTTTTATTTGCATATTGTTGCTTCCATAAAAGCAAATATCCTTCCTAAATCATCAGAAAAATAAGTTTACTATATAGAAAACTCACAATAAGCAATATTGGGATCCAGTGGGTTTCTGGCACCGTAGAAATAGTACGCATCATCATAAGGAGTTCTATAGTTGGGTGGTAGTAGAGGAGGTGGAGGTAGAGGCAGAATCCTATAGCAAAAAATAAAAATTAAAAATAAACAAGCATTCTCATATTTTGTTAGTTTTAATTAAGATATTTTAATCTTTTGCCAAAAAGGTATCACAGAAATTAAAAATCAACTTTATACTAATTGCTCAAGAATAATTAGGAATCAAAAAACAAATAGTAACAAATTTTACTTCAGGAACATTTCAGCAAGATGAAAACAAGTAGTTAAGTAATAATTAATAGCCATTATGTGCCATAGCAAACAAAGGTATGCTCCCTGCCCCTCAGTAATAATACAGAAATGGATGAACAATTACAACAGAACAGCATCCAGTAAAATAAAGCAAGTGACGAAGAATGTTAAAGGAATACAGAGCAGGGCCATGCAGGCTCTAAAGAGACAGGAGGAAAGCTTGAAGAGTCCCAGGGAAGGAAATGTTATGTGATAGGAAAGTCACAGACAGGACAAAGCTCACCACAACTTCAGTTCTACAAATGGTTCTGTGTGGGCCAATGTATAGACTGGACATGTTTGTGCGTGTCTGCACCTGTGCACATGGCCATGTGGGTGCTCAAGTGTCCCTGATGGGTGTAGAAACTCATGCATGTGGCAGACAATGCGCACGTGCAGCACTACAAGTCATCCTTGCACGCCAATTCTTGGGAGCTTGTCCACTCTGTGTTTTGAGACAGCGTTGTTCACTGGCCATGAACTGGCAAACTGCTGGCCAGCAACCTCCCAGCACTGGGACCACAAATTCACCCACATCACCCAGCCTTTTCACTGACTGAACTCTATCTCCCCAGAACAAAGAGCATAGGTTTTATATGTAAGACTTACTGCTTTTTCACAGAAAGTCAACCATAATGTGGTAACTTGAAAATCAATACAGTACTGATATAATCTTCAATAGTTCATAAATTTAAAATGTATGAAAACTTGTACATCCCCGTTTCTTTACTGGGTAGGAGTGAGTGCATGTTTCTACCAGGATAATCTTCTTCAATACTATAAAGGGTGAGGGCAAATTACTTTAGATAAATAGAAAGAAAAAGGGAACATTCTAGATTTTTACTCAAGTACTAGCCAAGTCCCCCTAAAGAATCTGGAGGGCTAAGTCACACCAAAGGTCTCCCCAATGGTGAGCAATTGCACACTTAATGGAAATTACACACTTTAGTCACTTAGTATGTCTGACTTCATCATCATCAACCTAGATACTTCAGGAAAAATAAACACATAACTGTCATGAAAGGGATCTATTATTATCAGCAACACTTAAATGTTCTCTACATACAGAAGACTCATGTCCCCATTGCCCTCTAACTGTGACAAGTCCTGCTACCATCATTCACGAAGGAGACACTTCTGAATGAAGTGCCGGGAAGCTGGTGGCCATGCCAACCTTCAATCCAAAACAGAAACCACTTCCGGCTCTGTAATTCCAGTCTCTCAGTGTTTGAATTAGGGAAGTCATTAAAGGAAACAGAAAGTGCCTGATAAATGCTGTAAGAAATTCCTTACAATCTGTTAGTTTCAAATAAAAGACCAAGTCCTGCTGAAAGGAAGGACATCTCAGAAATATGTGTTAAAAGGTTAAGAAAATCATCTACAAATTTAAACATATTCCTACAATTAGTATATTAATAAGTATAGGCCAGAAAATCTCCTTGCAGAGTTTTCTTTGGGTATAGAGCAGTATAGCGTGTTTTCCTGTAGAAATGACATGCTCAATATGTATTTCATGGTTATAATCCCAACAGCCCTAGAGTAAGCCCAGAGAGAACTGAAACAAAACTAACGTTAAGCCATACAGATATTGCCATGTTACAAGATTTTTTTGAATAAAGTTGAAGAAACAATTCAGTGATTGCCAAGTGGAAATAATTGAACAATGCATAACTTTTGCATGTTAAAGGATATTAAAAAATGACCTAAAAATGCTGACATGCACTTATTAATACATCTCAAAACATGAATCCACTTTAAATAATAGAAACATTAATGATGTCTCAACTTTCTAATAGCAGAGAAAAAGAATATCAATAACAATAAAAAGAAATTATCTGGCAAGCGTTACTGATTACAGGAAATGCCTGAAAGATGTCACCCTCTGCGGCGGCATACCCTTCTAAACGTAGAACATAACAAGGCCGTCCCTAATTCCCAAATACAAAACATTTGAAACAAGCACCTGGGATGCACCATGTCAGCAAAGGTGCTGCTGAGTCCACTGTGCAAGTCTTCATTTTGAGAAGGGGCAGGATGAACTGATGGGGCGGGTGGGGCAGGCGGGGCAGATAAAGGAGGGGGAGGTGTCTGGAAAGCTACTCTGGGTCTCTCAGGTGGTATCAGCTCTTCAAAGTGTCTTGGTGTCAAACTAAACTGCTTTAGTCTATCAGGCTAAAATAAAGAAAAAGACAAAAAACAAAAAACAAAAAAACAACCTGTTTGTTACATAGAATCGTAAGTTTAAAGGTGACAAGGACCTCCAAGGACCCTCTACCCCAGCAGGCACTTAAGACAGTCACAGAAAAGTAGAATTTTAGAGCTAAAAAAAGATCTCATTTTTATTTTATAAGCAGGTAACTGAGGCTTCCTGAGCAGCACATAAATCACCTAAAGGCTCACGAATAGTAAATAAACACACAGCAACTACAGCCCACAGCCTGGCGTTAGTCTCAGTGTAGCGTTACCTCTCCTTGTGCACTGTTACACATCGGCACCGCGCCACTTCTCTACTCACTGCCCCTTGTGAGACCATAGGAAGGCTTCGCAGGCCACATGTCTCCTTACAAGTGCCTGACTCAACCATGGTGCCAAAGCAGCACAGGCAACATGCGAGCAGTGAAGTAACAGCTGTGCCGCAATAAAAACTTATTCACAAAAAGAGCTGCAACTGCATGTGCCAGGTTGTTTACTAATCTCTACTCAAGAATATCATTTGTGCATTTAAAATAAATACTTTAAATATTTATTAAATAATGCTTAACTATTGCCTCTAATATATATTTATTCAACTTGATACTCTTTAGGTGATTTAATTCAGAATATATAAGATCTATGACACACTATAAAATTCAGTAATTTATAAATTTAATAAATTTATTAAGCTCCAATTCTTAATTCATTATAATTGTCATATAAGTTTAATATAACATATAATAGTCATATTTATTGTATAAATATAATTTAGAAAATATATAATTTATATATTTATGAGTATTTGTGTATTTATAATTTATAAAAATAACATAATCTATAAAAATAATATATAATTCTTATAAAATTTTATTGTATATAATTATTAAATTTATACCTTATAATTTAATAAATAACCTTTAATTACTGCTTCTAATACATATTTGCTCCACTTGACACTTTTAGGTGATTCAATTCCAAAATAAATAAGATTATGACATACGATAAAATTTAACATGCCAACATATTACATTAAAAAGCTAGAGTTTCTAAAAGCTAATATTTTTATTGCAATAGGTATTTTAAAGGTATTTAATGAGAAACAAAAATGGTTTACCTCTGGACAAACCCTCCCCCCCCCCTTTTTTTCTGCAAGACTATATTACCAGGGTGCTTTTTCTCCCCATCACTGGGGACCAGGGATTGAACCTAGGGCTTCATACATGCTAGGCAGCAGCTCTCCCACTGATCTTTTAGTTTTCGTGTTTTGTTTTTTTTACTTTACTTTGTAAATCTTTTTAAATTGCCCGGCTAGTTATAAACTTACTCTACCCTGCACAGAAGCCTTGAACTTGCTTTGGCCTCTCAAGTGGCTGTAAGAATGTGATCAAGTCTGGTTCAGGAATGATTTCTAAGGCTAAAATGCTTAGTATAAGAATAGTCAGAAACACAAAAATGGGGCGATACTGGAGCAATATAAAACACTAGGGCCAGCAGCCTGCTGAAGAGTGAACCAGGACGTTGCACAACCTAAGAATATTCAACCTCTGAATATTCAGTCCTCGCATGAAATATTAAAGCAGATAACCCAACAAGCATATATTTAAGTAAATCAATAAGTTGCCTATAGCTGAATAATAATTAAGACAACAGTAACTTTAAGGATTTGCTAGATCCTTTATTTTGTCTTGTTTTTGTTTTGTTTTTCGAGACAAGGTTTCTCTGTGTAGCCTTGGCTGTCCTGGACTCACTTTGTAGACCAGGCTGGCCTCGAACTCACAGCAATCCACCTGCCTCTGTCTCCCAAGTGCTGGGATTAAAGGCGTGCACCACCACACCTTGTTCTTGCTAGATCCTTTTTAAAGACTGAACTTTTTAATAAAATTAGGTCTTAACCATCATTATCAAAAGAAACAAAAACTTGAAGTGAGTAAACATTACACATCCAACAACAAAAAAAAAGTACATTGTGGGGAAAGCAATAAATTATTACCTCCTCCTTACTTAACTGCAATGATGTATGTGATTCATTCCACTTAAAGATGTTGAGAATTGCAAAATTGAAGTAAAAAGAGTATGATTATCCTTCTAGTTTCACAGTAACAAAATGAAAGACACAAGTTACAGGTTTTTAAAAATTACTTTTATAAAGAAAAATAAATTGTCAAGACATACTTGAGAATAGTATTTACATCAATCTTAGTCTTTCCTATGGGCGTGCCCATGTAAACAGAAGGCAAAACAAACTCTAAAGAGTGATTACAGTGAACACGGAAGAGCATCTTTAATACTAACAGTGGTAACACGGAAGAATAGAACTACATTTGCAGTTACCATTTCTATATCACAGTAGTTATGATTGACATTTATGAAAATGAAATTTGGCTCACTACTGTTACAACTAAACTGCGTTGTCTCCACAGTATCCCTCCATGATGAGCCTCCCCTGCCACTAACACACTCGAGGATTATTTGAATCAAAGATGCTAACAACTCTTACCGATTTCTCAGGGTCTTGTACTCCAGAAGCTGCAACTGGGAGTCCTAAATCTTTCTCTCTAAACAAAATTAAGATTTTATAAATTCAAAAATTATAGTAAGCACACAACCAAAATTATAGTCATCAATGAAATAGATTTGTATTTAAAGTCTATATGGTATATCTCCAAGCCAGGCATAGTGGTGCACGTCTTTAACCCCAGGGAGGCAGAGACAGGCGGATCTCTGTGAGTTTGAAGCCAGCCTCGTCTACAAAGTGAGTTCAGGACAGCCAAGGCTACACAGAGAACCCTGTCTTAGGGGGTGGGGGATGAGGTCTCCAAACATAAAAAATTCTCTTATTTGATAATACAATTTTAAAATCCAAAGTCATATTTAATCATAGTGCACAGGAAATTATGATTTACAGGTCAAGTGACTTAGGATACATATTCAAAATGAAGACTGGAGGTACTTCAGAGGCAAAATAATTTACAAAGAATAAAAGGAAAAACCAAAACAAAATAGTTTATGAAAACATTAAAATGTGTATATTCTCATGCCAAAAAGTTAAGATTCTTTCTGTAATGATTTTTAAAGAGTGTCTCAGTAACACTGGAGCAAAGAGCAGAGGACCCAGGCTGAGTTCTCAGCACCTACACGGCAGGTCACAGCCACCTGTAACTTCAGTTCTACGGATTCAGACACCCTCTTCTGGCCTCCAAGGGAACCAGCCACATGCACAGTGTACACACTTACGTGCAGGCAAAACACCCATACACATAATATAAAAATAAACCTTTAAGGAAAAGAAAGTCTTGACAGTAGAGGGCTTGCCTAATTACAAAGCACAAGGCTCTGGGTCTGAAGGCCAAAACTATAAAAAATAATTTTTTTAAATATAGCTAATAGTAGATATTAAGGTATTAGCTTCCTCTTAGAGGTAAGGAAAATGATAATAAGGTAACTGTCAAATTTTTCAGAACTAGGATTTTTATTTCTACTGTTAATTAATGTCTCACAGATTATTTAAGAAAATCGTGAGAGGGTAAAAGAGGGTCAAAAGGATGAAAATTTATATGAACTATGGTGCCCATGTTTGACCACTTCCCCTTGCGGGGGGAGGCTTGATGGCACTCAGAGAAAGGATAAGCAGGCTACCAGGATGAGAATTGATAGTCTGTGACCACACGGTGGAGGAGGAGGTCCCCCTCAGTCACAGACATAGGGGAGGGGAATAGGGTGAAAGCAGGAGGGAGGGAGGGAGGAACAGGAGGATACAAGTGAGAAGAAAACAACTGAGATGTAATCTGAATAAATTAATTAAATAAAAAAATTCATTAGTTACATTTCTCAAATTGTCAAAGGAAAATTAATCAAAAAATAAAAAAGATTATAGACACAGTTGAATACAATATAAACACTGATTTACTATATTTTATACTACACGAGTGTATGCTTACTAGTTTTGCTTTCAAACATAAGATAATTTTCAATTTGTTAGTATATGAGCAATAATCTAGCAGACATGGTTGGGTGAGCTGCAATCAAGTTACATTAGAAAAACCTCCAAACGCTTAGTCTTTACACAAGGCCACCCTACACAAGAGCATTCTGCTGAAGGCAAGCCTTCCATTTACCGTCTCTTGTTTTTCTGTTGCTCTGCTATCTGCTCCAGGAGTTCTTGCCTGTATTTCTCTTTCTTTCTCTGGAGAATTTCTCGTTCATTACCTCCTAGATAAGAAAGATAAAGTCCTTAACTCTTAGGTCACACACAATTAAAACTCAAGCTTAAGAAACTTCAGTATTTAGCTAATTAGTATGGAAGAAAGAAGCAGGAACCACATCAATATGTCAATTACTTTCTTAATTTATGAGTTCTTATCATGGGTCAAACATAGCATGCATTAATAATTCCAAAACCGTCCTCTGAGTAACAGAAGACTCATTCCAGGCCCTTACATGGTGGTTTGAATAAGAAATATTCCTCACAGTCCTGGGGTTTGGAGACTTGGTCTGATTTGGTGACACTGTTTGGGAGGCTTAGGTGTGTGTGGCCTTACCAGAGGAAGTATGTCACTGGGGTGGGCTTTGAGAGCTTAAGGCCTTGCCTTACTTCCAGTTTGTTCTCTCTGCTTCATGCTTGTAAACTCTCAGCTTTCCTCTCCTGCCATGCTGCCTGTCACCTGCTTCCATGTTGTCCCCACCATAAAAGAGTCTAACCCTCTCGCACTATAAGCACAAATAAACTCTTCTATAAAAGTCGCCTTGGTCACAAGTGTTTCATCAAAGCAACGGAAGATACCTTAATAGCTTCTATCAACTTCTTAAATTTAACAAGCCCATCCAAAGTGGAAACAGGCCCTTATTTTCTTCTAGTCATTTATACATACATACATACATACACACACACACACACACACACACACACACACACACACACACACACATGACAAAATGTAAAAGAAAGTATTAAAATAGCTGGGATTCCTATAAATACAATTAAGAAGAAAATGGAAGCTATTGCAAAAAAGAAAAAACGAGGAGGCCTTCTGCATAGAAGATAAAAAGCCACAAAAAGAACGTTATTCTGTCTCTACACTGAGAAAAGGTCCCATCATCTACAAAACTATGACTTCGTAAAAGCTCATCAGAATGCCGAGGTTATCAATAAATCAATGAGCTTAATAAACATCAAGGAGTAAGTCGGCAATCCATACCCAAGCATCATAAAGCTAGCAGACTATGGGGAAGAGGCAGCCACCATACAGCACAGAAAAGAAACCAGCTGATCCTTCAACAGATTTTCCTTTTTTTTTTTTCAAGACAGGTTTTCTCTGTGTAGCTCAGCGGTCTTGGACTTGCTTCATAGACCAAGCTGGCCTCAAGCTCACAAGAGATCCACCTGCCTCTGCCTCCCAAGTGCTGGGATTACAGGCGTGCACCACGGTACCCAGCTCTTATAGACCTTGTCTCGAAAAACTTAAAAAAAAAATAAAAACAAAAATAAAAACTTTTTTTTAAAAGGCTATATGCGCATTAGAGTAAAATACTGAGTCCCGGAAGTCCCAGAACAAAAGGATTCTCATCATCTGCTGGTCTCTGCCAGATGTTCATCAGAAAGAGAAGCAATACCATAGTCCTGAAAGAGACCCTTTTCATGGGTCTTAAGCATATACTATTTCCTGCTTTTCAAATGTCTATCATACAAGTCATACAAGTTGACAGCTGTCATCTGCTGGTGAGAAACAGGGAACTACTTTGGACCCAACATCCTACTCTCAAACCCTCTGCAAACAGAAGCCACCACTGTGGGGAAAGAGAGGAACACTGAAAAAGACACATTCCTGAGACAGACAGAGACAGCCCCACACCAAACAGCAACAACAACCCATCCTCTTCCTCGGGTGCACAAAGGTCTTGCTGAAACCTGGAAAAGGAACAAGATATTCAAAGAAATCCCTACAATTCCCATCTATGGGCAAGAAGCTCATCAGTATTATTTACCCAGGCATGGTGGCTCAGGCCTGTAACCTCAGCAGAGCTCAAGCTCATGTCCAAGCTGAACTAGAGCAACTTTTTGAGACAGTATCTCAGAACACTAAGGAAAAAGAAAAAAACAGCCCATATGTATTAGCACGCACCTGCCATTTCTGCACTAAGTAGGTACACAGGGCTGTGAACACACAACCAGCCTAAGCTACAAAGCTAGTTCTAGTCCAACCAGGGCTACTCAGTGAGATCCTGCCTCGACTATATGAAACAAAAAAAGTAAATGCTTTTTTTTTACATCCTCTGGTAAATCCCACACACTTGAAATAATAAAGAGAATGTGAATTATGCTTCCAGAGACCTAAGCAAGCATGAAGGGTCATGGATGTGGCTGTGAGGTATGGCTCTTAGTTGGTAGGCACAGGGTGCTGGAGTCAATCCCTAGCACTGAGATACAAACAAGCAGTAACAACTGCAACAGAAAGAAGCCTTCAATTGTGGAAATTCAAGTATATACTTTTAAGTGGTTCATGGCTCTGTTCATTGTTACCTCCCTCCAAACAGCTCGCACCCTCACCCCTCTCGTCCCCTCTGCCCCCCTCTCCCCATCTCTCTCAGAAAAGATCTGTGTCAGTTGTTTTCAGCATGCCTAACACTGTGACCCTTTAATACAGTTCCACATGTTGTGGTGATCCCCAACCATAGGATTATTTCATTGCTATTTCACAATTGCAATTTAGCTAGCTATAAATCATAATTTAAATATCTGATATGCATGATATCCGATATGCAACTCCTGTTGGGGTTGAGACCAATAGGTTGAGGGTCACTGGTTTATGTAGCCCTGGCTCCTGGAGCTTACTATGTAGACCAGGCTAACCCCAAACAGAGATCTGCCTGCCTTTGCCTCTGCCTCCAAGTGCAGGGATTAAAGGTGTGTAACACCATGTTCAGCTTTGTTTTTGTTTTTGTTTTTAATTAAAGTAAAGGTTTCAAATGAACAATATGAAGCAAAACACTAGGAAAATAAATTTTAGTACGCCTGAAGTTAGAGAACATTAATGACGGGCACAGTCGTTAGATGAAATGAAACCACCTTGAGAAGGAAGTGAAACACACCCCCTTCAGAGAGAGTTAGGCTCCCTGTGTACGCACACCTGCTCAGGGACACACAGCAAGACTCAAATGTAAGATGAAGCACTGGTTTAAATGACTTCCATGGTTTCTTGCAAACACTAGTCTATTGTGTCACTCATAGCTCCTGACAGCATACTAGTAAACTCAGTCCATTCATATTCATATGGCAGACTCATCTTCCTGCTGATAAAATTATTTTTTGAGTCAACTCGAAGCTTACCATTTCTCCTTTTTCCCATTTGTTACAAAATACAGAATAAATATGTGCCTTTGATCTAAAAGATCAAATTGGTCAAACCCTATAGGCAACAAGAGCTAAGTTTTTGTGAATATACTATTCTTTTCACAATATTCAATTCAAGGAAATAAAAGTCTGAAAATACCATGTGACTATATCTCAAACCATAATTTAAATTACTGACAGCATCTAGGCTAGATGAAATTAATACGATATTCAATTTACTCATGTACCTTACTAAAACCAAATTTTTAGCTAAGCATTCAAAGTGTCCATTAAAACAACAAATACATACAAAAGAACAATTTCTTTTCTATACAAAGCTATAAGCAAAAAACAAGGCTGACCACACCATTTCTGAAATGAGGACAAAGATAATGTAGCAAACCAAAAGGATTATATTCAGTAATGACCTTGACCTTTGATTAAAGAAAAGAAAATCTGGATCATCATAATGATTTTGAAAAAGAAAAAGACTGTTCAGAAACTATATAGAAAGAGCAAGTGTGGTAGTTTTAATATAAATGACTTCCACTGGCTCATATATTGGAATGCTTAGTCTCTAGGGGGAGGAATTCTTTGATAGGATTAGAAGGATTAGGAGAGGAAGTGTGACCTAGTTGGAGGAAGTCTGTCCCTAAGGATGGGCTTTTTAGGTTTCAAATGCGCACTCTCTCCTCTCTCTCTCTCCTCTCTCTCTCTCTCTCTCTCTCTCTCTCTCTCTCTCTCTCTCTCCCTCCCTCCCTCCCTCAGACACACACACACACACACACACACACACAAAATAGTGATTAAGACAACAAGGGTGGTGGAATAAAATGTTCAAAAAAAGTGAACTAAAATACAAGACAAATTCGCACTAAGAATCAAGCAAAGAATCAAGGGTCACATATAAAACAGAATACAAACAAACATTCATGGACAACAAAATTCTAGTTTAAAAAAAAGAAATAAAAAAACTTATTATACAAACTGATTTCATCTGTCATCTATAGGCCATATAGCTAACGAGGTTATCTAGCTTTACAGTATCAATAGTTCTATACAATGCACGCTAAATGCTTAGCACGGTACCCATCATAAAGTAAGCCTCAATAAATGTCTGCTGTTATTTGTAAAGGCATCATTACTTACAACACTGAGTTCTCACTAAGGACATTTAATTCAACACTCTGCAAAGAAGTGCTGGACATACCAAACAGCATCCCTGCAAAGGGACTACAGATACCGCCATTAGCAGATTTGGGTGGTTCGTTATCTTGAGCACTAAAACAACATGAGAGAGCAAACATTAAAATCCAGGTATTGTTAGGATATCACCTTTCACTTGTAGCCTCCACAAACACATGCACATGCATGTACCCTTGAAGAAAACAAATGAGGTGTGAGATGAATTATCCTCTTTCAAAGTGCTAGTCAAAACTATGGTATTTTATTTCTTTGTTCCAAAGGACCCCAGTACACATAACTTTTCTTCAGCTTCCTTCATTAAGTCCACAGATTACAAATCTTTCTTTATATGAAATCACCGAATTACACACAGGTACACACACACACACACACACACACACACACACACACACACACACACACCTCCTAATTATATTCCCATTTAGAAGAGAAAATTATCTCTTTTGGGGGAAATCATAAAAAATTTAAAAAACAAACTCTTTTTTTGTTTGTTTGTTTTTTGTTTTTCAAGACAGGGTTTCTCTGTATAGCACTGGCTGTCCTGGACTCGCTTTGTAGGCCAGGCTGGTCTCGAACTCACAGAGATCCACCTGCCTCTGCCTCTTAAGTGCTGGGATTACGGCATTCGCCACCACCACCCAGCTTTTTTTTTTTTTTTAAACTTTCTTGAAAGGAAAGAACAAAGAAAAAGTAGGACCCTCAAAGAGTACTTTCTTGGAACAAAGAGCAAGTGCTCTTACTGTCAAGGGTAATTTATACTTTGTATCTCTTCTAAGAAAGGACGGTGCTCAAAACACACCACACTACCTTCATTATGATCCTACGTTAGAATCATTTATTCTGTTCTCCTTATCAACATATACGACTGTACAAACTTCACTGTGATATACTCACACATGCATTTAATGTAGTTCCCCATTTACCCTCGTGCTCCTGTCCCACCAATTCCTGATCCTTTTCCTCCTTTGGGGGGTAGGGGGAAGAGGAGATGGGGTCTCATGCACCCTAGGCTGGCCTTGAACTCCTTCTAAAGCCTAGGAGAAGTACCTTGAACTTCTGGCCCCTGCCTCTTAGTGCTAGGATTACAGCTGTGCACCACCCCATACGGTTACACTGCTGGGATTAAATCCCAGGCTTTGTCCATAAGGGGCAAGCTCTGAGCAACTGAGCAGCATCCTTAGACCTCATGTGGCTTTGCTTTACGTTTTCATCATTTTTAAATTTTGTTTGTGTTTGCCATGCGTGTGGCGGTCAGAGGACAGCCTTGTGATTGGTTCTCTCCTGCATGACGTGGACTCCAAGGATCAACTCGGGTCATTAGGCCTGTGGCAAGCACCTTCACCTCCTGAGACATCCCACTGGCACATGTGTTTTCTTCAGGCTTTGTTTTCTAAAAGAACTATTCATCCTTAGATGACACAGAAAAGCACCACAATAAAACTATAAGGTTATTTACCTTCTTATCAAAAGAAACTTGAGTACTACCAATAAAAAAATAAATAAATCAAAAATAAAGTGAAAACTCACACTACAGGGACATTAACAATCCATTTTCATTCCAACTGCAGTACCAGGACTTCAAGATATTTTTTTATAGATTTACTTTTAACTATGTGCATGTGCCTGTTGAGGTAGCAGGTGCCTCTGGCACTGGAGTTACAGAGAGTTGTGAGCCACCAGATATGGTACTGGAACTCAGACCCTGAGCATCTCTCCAGCCACTCACTATGACACCATTCCACTGTGTTCACCTCTCCTTCATTATTTCAAACTAATTTATATGCTTTTATAATGAGAGGAGCTTGCTCTGCATGCCCTGCCAAGCTTTATAAAAAAGATCATTCTTCAGAAGAATGCTGTAGCTGTAGGATAACTCAGTGTAAAGTGCTTGTCTCACTCAAGACTGATGTTCAATCCCAGAGCAGACAGACAAGAGAGGGAGCAGGGAAAGGGACAGAAAGAATGCTGAAAAATAAGTCACAAATATTCACTCCCTATGATCGCCTCCTCTTTTCCCCAGTGAACTCCTTCCACTAGTAAAGGATAATTGTTAATATACTATCTTTTCCACTTGTTCCTTAAGCCAGTTTCAGGCAGGTGCTCTTTCAGAGTGTGAAGACTAAAGGACAGAAGTGCTATCACGTACCTTTTATTTCCAGCAGATGGCATCTGTGTGTTCGGCTGTTTCATGGCATCATCCTCGTTCTCCGGAGGAGGCACATGCCTTTGTCTGTTTCCATGTGGCCTTAAAAACACATTACCTCATAGAGCATGCCCCACACACAATGGATCTTCTTATATCTCTCTAGGGCTCTACAATCTCATGTGTTTTGTGTATTAGCATTAAGAGGAACAAAGGATTGTGCTGACATTTTACTGTAAACACATTCCAAGTTAATTCAAATTAGATTTGCCTCAAGTATGATCTGCTAGTTAACAAGAGGTATTAAGAGTTTACATCCAAATTTGTTTGTTGTTGTTTGAGTGGACAAGAATATACTAGGAAAATACTCTACAATGCGACAACCTCCATCCCTAATACTCTCTGTCTTAACTGAGATTACTGTAAACTATTTCTATAACTTATAGAATATTTTATTTTAATTTTATATTTAAATATTTAATTTTTACTTTTGTGTGTGTGTTTGTGTATGTATGTGTGTACCCTCATGTGTGCATACAAGCCATGTCTTTGCCAGTGCTGAGGAGGCCAGAAGAGGGTGTCAGATCCACTTAAATTAAAGTTGAGGAAGCAGCAAGTCATTCAACTTAAGTGCTGGGAACTGAACTCAGGTCCTCTGGAAGAGCAGCCAGTGTTCTTAACCTGTGAGCCACCACCCCAGTCATAGACAGATAGACAGACAGACAGACAGACAGACAGACAGAAATAGAGGGGTTTTTTTTTTTTAAGATAACACACTAAAACATTTTTAGCAATTGGCTAATATGGGAATTACAGGGCACCTTTTGCAGGCCATCCTACTCTGTCTCTGAAATTTACAGACAGAACTCAAAACAAAATTGGTTTTTTTATTAAGATGTATACATTCTGGGAATGATTTCACTATGCATAAAACCAAGGCTTTTAATATAAAAACTGGCACAGTAAACCCCATGACAGAATGCTACCAAAAGCCACAAAACACCATTTAAAACAGTCTGATGCAAAACAGACCTGAGAAGCCTTCATTTTACTATAAGTTCGTAAAGAAGAAAAACAAAGTTTAGGGTTTGTTTTCTTCTTTTGAAAAGCAGTCATTTAAAACAGTGGAAAATGTTTTCAACTCCTTTTTTTTTTCCATTTGGCAAACACTGATTTGTTTTTTGAAGTATAATTTCTCATGCCAGAGAAACAGCATAACCTTTTACATAAACATTTATTAGCATTTTACATGTCATATTTCTTTATGTGCTGTTAAGAGATTATATTTTCCTTCCGAAGATGATGAAAAGAAATATGGTTGAGAAAGTAATACGATATTTAACATAAGGTTGATGATCAGATTAGCAATACTGGCCACACTTAGCTGTACAGGAAACGAGCCGCACTCTCCAAAGAGCCTGCCAGTCACAGTCGCCACCTGTTCCCACAGCAGAACCGTGATTACAGAGCTCTAGAAAATGTGCTCATATATTAATAACACTGTGACGCTGACATGAAAATAGGAATTGCTTCCATTTTTTACCCATATTTAAATTTTAAATTTACTTCAATTTAACTTTTTTTAAAGCTAGCTTTATTTAAACTGAAGTGTACATGCTCAGCTCACTTTTAAACTGGCACATCAATCTAGTGACATCCCTATTTCTACCAATTAAAGCAAAGGTAAATACAAACATAAAATCCAGTTTTTAATTAAAAAGGCGCTTCGTTCATCAATATAATACACATGTGCAGAAAATTTAATGCACCAGGCTTGAACATGCCTACACTTAGAAAAGACTGCTTACATAGGTAGCTCTTGGATGTCACCTGACAACATAGGATTTTAGGAGGTTCCCCTCAGTCTAGGAACTAATTAATGAGTGCATCACTCTGTTTTTCACAGACAATATAGGCTATGAACGCTTACTTTCTTATAAGGAGCCTGAATGTTAGCTTATGCTAGGAAAGGGCATACATATAAGATCCCTCAAGAAAATCTTTAGCACCAAGACCCAATTCAGCGCTGCAGGAATTGTATCTTCTGTGTCTCTTCACTGACGTTCCAAAAGAAAGCATTTGTTTGCCTCTACTGCTGTCCAGTGCCCCTTCCCCTGTGCTGCTCTGCCTTTTTGTCCTACAGCTACAGTAATCGCTGCTGTCAGCTGGGTGCAGCGGCTCAGGAACGGTCTTAGGAACCTGACATGACACACAAAAGTAAACTCACTGGTGTGGTTAAGAGGTACCTACTTCAGCAAAAATATATTTAATAGTTATACAGAGAAAAATAAACTTACCATTTTTAAAGCATACCTTTGTGACCCAAAATTAAAAGACAATAAAAACGGAATTTTTTCTAAAATTAACCAAAGAACTATAGCTTTCTGCATTTTCAGCTAACTTATCTAAAAACAATATTTGTATTTATAATCTTAATATGCTTAAGATTGTAATAGCTACAGCCAAGTACCCACACGAGAATATAGCTCATAGGTTCTTCACATACAGATCATACCAGCAAGCACTATATTCCCAAAAGGTTATTTTGAACCATACTAAACTTAGAAAGTTTAACAAATTATTTATGTTTAAAATCAAGGATGTTGCTAATAAGTAAAATTACAAAACTTTCCCAGGAACAGTACATATAAAAAAAATTCTCAAGTATACTTCCAATAAAAAAACAAAGCTCACTCACAAGACTGTAAAATTCACCTATCACTTATAACAATAATAAAATAAATACTACAGAAATAATTAAGAGCAGGGGTGAGGCTTTACACACTTTACTAAGAAGAACTACAAAATCATAAGGCATCCTGTTCAAGTTTGTGAATTGCTATATAGGAAGACCAAATAGAAAAAACAAAACTAAGTTACTAATATAAGACCTTAAAAAAAAAAAAGGCTTCAGATAGAAAGCCATGAAACTAAATTATAGTTTAAAATCTTAGCCAACTTTTTATTCCTAATAAATTTGAGACTGAGAATTCAATAGCCATATTGAACCCATACACTTCACCTTTTGCAGGAGTGGGTATCAAACCCAGGGCCTTGAAAATACTGGGTATACTGGATGGTGGTAGTGCACGCCTATAATCCCAGCACTCAGGGAGGCACAGGCAAGCAGATCTCTGTGAGTTCAAGGCCAGCCTGTTCTACAGAGCTAGTTTCCAAGACAGCCAAGTCTACACAGAGAAACCCTATGGAAAATCCCAAAAAGAAAATATCAGTAAGCTACATCACAGCCACCTGATTCTGTTTAAAAACAAAACAAAAAACTTTTATAGAATTTATTTCATTTATAAACTTTCCTGTCATTTAAGAAATTTACCTGCCTGGCAGTGGTGGCACATGCCTTTAATCCCAGCACTCAGGAGGCAGAGGCAGGCAGATCTTTGTCTGTAAATTCGAGTACAGCCTGGTCTACAAAGCGAGTCCAGGACAGCCACGACTACAAAATAAACCCTGTCTCTCAAAAAAAAAAAAAAAAAAGTTTACTTTAATAAAATTTCATCTTATTTCTCCAATTTACAATGAGAATTTTTATGGTGGTTTAACAGGCTCTTTTAGTAAGTGTTCTTGGGGCCAGTAGGAGATGGTGATGCTCAGCGGTGGCTTACTGTTGCTGTCTCTCAGCCTCTCAGCCTGAGCTGCCCCAAGATGCTTCCCAGCAGCAGTGCACTGATGTCCAAGACTGCTCAGATCCGTGCCTGAAAAGCTTTCTGATTAGCAATTACATCAGAGAAAACTGTCTTTATTATGGAGTGATCTGTACAAAGGCCTAAACCTGTCTAAGGTATTACATATACAGGCTCACACACCATACCTTAATCCATCAGTATTGTGCTTAATATTCAGAGACAGGAGTTAATTCATTAAAATAGAAATAACATATAATTGGATTTACATTTTGAAGAAATAAAGTGCTTAGACCCAAACTCATTTTGTCAAACTCTTTTGTCAAAAAGAAATTGCCTGCATAAAAGAAAATATTTGCTTCCTCTAATTTACAATTCAAAATGTGGTTCAGAGACTGAAATAACTGCAAAATTTCATCATCCTACTCCCAAAAGAAAAGAGAGAAATGTTAACAGAAAAGCCTTCTCCTCCCCTCTCTCTCCGCTTGAACACCTACTGCTCTTACAATGGGCTGTCAGAACCTAAGTCAGGCGCTTACAAGGAGGGGAACCCAACACCCTCTTCTGGTCTCCAAAGGGACTTACAGATATGCACATCACATGCACACATATAAATAAAAATAAATCTATTTTAAAAATCATAATGCCCAAAGAAACAAAGTTCACACCAGAAGACATGTTTGCACTAAAAATTAATATATGTTAATGCTCTTTAAAGAATTGGGAGTCTTCAAAGGGAACCTGTTTAAAAGCACAGATATTTTCAACTAACTTCAACATGATGAATAGCTCCTACATAACAATACTTGTTCCTTTTTTCCTTAAGCTACCCTACTTCAGAAGTGAGTCTATAATGTTTAGACTTACAAAGAACAAATTATAAAAATAAAATACCAGGACTGGGGGGAGGGGTTGCGCCCCACCCTTAATCCCAGCACTTGAGAGGCAGAGGCAGGCAGATCTCTATGAATTCAAAACCAGCCTAGTCTACAGACCAGGACAAGCCTGTCTCAAAAATAGCAAAATAAAATAATAAAATAAAATATAAAATAAAATGAAATAAAATATAAAATGAAATGAAATAAATAAAATACCACCTGTAACTTCACACACTGATATAGCACACATAACTTCTCTCTCTCTCTCTCTCTCTCTCTCTCTCCTCTCTCTCTCTCTCTCCTCTCTCTCTCTCTCTCTCTCTCTCTCTCTCTCTCTCTCTCTCTCTCTCTCTCTCTCTCTCTGAGACAGGGTTTCTCTGTGTAGACTAGGCTGAGGCACAAAGACAGTCATGAGTTAAGAGGGCAACCTGAGCTATAGTGTGCAAGTTAACATGCATCCATGCAGGTGAATCATGTGGCTTGCTACTGAGCTATGCAAGTTTACATGCATCCATGTACATGAGTGATGTACCTTGCTACTGAGTTCTGCTTCCAGGGCCTTCTGAAATGCTACCTGCAAGCCAACACTATCCATCATTTCCAGTTCTTTTCCAAATTGTGTAGCTAATAAATATTTCCTATTCTCAACTATATCTTTAATGTAAAGGTAAAAATCTGTTACAATGGAGGTGGAGAGATGGCACAGCGATTCAGAGCACATACTGCTCTCCTGGAAGACCCTGGCTCTGTTTCAGAACCATATCAAATGGCTAACAATGGCCTGAAATACCAGTTCCAGGGAATCTGAAACCCTCTGGCCTCCATAAAAGTGCATGTACATTGTACACAATAGGCTTAGGCAGGGATGCATTTTTAATCAATCATTTTGAAAATTGCTAAAATGACCTTTCTGAGGAAGAATTAAAGGTACTAAGTGAGAAGCCAACAGCGGTGGATAACTTGTAGCTAGTCTTCTCATTCTGTCTTATATAATAAATCATACTATACTAAATAGGCACTTAATCTATGTGGCCTATACAGACTCCAGCCTCAGAGGAAATGTTATTTCAGAATTTTACTGAATGTCTATTAACTATAAATGTGCAAATAACAAGATTTAAATAGAATGGAAATGCTAATAACCACATTAATACATGGAAAAATCACCAAACAGCATTTCCAATACTGAAAACTTCTTTGACTAGTTAATACTAGAGTTAAACATTATAAGACGACATATTAACTTCTATTGCTCAGTTAATAAATAAAAGACTAGCACGAGCTACATTTTAAGAATCTATAATTCAAAGAATCATTAAAAAACTATTCAATTTCAAAGAGCTCGTAAACATCAATTGTACTCATTATTATGCATACATAAAAGATACACACAAACACAGAATACAAATCATTAGTCACAGTGAGAGCCCACTTTGTTAATTATTTAGAACACTGTTATGTTCATGGTTTGACTTTAGGAAAATAGCATTTCCTGAAGAGCTTTCACTGCCTCATCTTTAAGAAAAAATATACCAGCTGGGCACAGTGGAACACTCCTGTAATCCCAGCACTCAGGAGGCAGAGGCAGGAGGATCTCTGTGAGTTTGAGGCCAGTCTGGTCTACAAAGTGAGTCCAGGACAGCCAAGGCTACACAGAGAAACCCTGTGTAAAACCAAAAAAAAAAAAAAGTATTAATACACACACACACACAGCATTCCTTATACATCAGGTACGTTAAGAAGGTATAAGATAAATTTAAAGAAAGTAATACCAAAGTTATAAAAAATAAAAAATAAAACATCACTATAAAAGTAGAATTGAGAGGGCTGAAGAGATGGCTCAGAGGTTAAGAGGGCTGTGCTTCCAAAGATTCTGAGTTCAATATCCAGCAACCACATGGTGGCTCACAACCGTCTATAATGGAATCTGATGCCCTCTTCTGTCTGATGCTCTCTTCTGTCATGCAGGCATGCCTACAATAGAGTGCTTATACACACATAAATAAATAAACCTTTTTTTTTTAAACTTGCCTTTAAGAAGTGAAAGAAAAAGAAGAAAAAAAAGTGCCTTTAAGAAGTGAAAGAAAAAAAAAGTGAGGGAACAAGGAAATCTTGAAGATAACAAATTGGGTTATTTCTTTTACTAACAACTATACCCATTAAATATAAACTATGGAATGATTAATGTGAATTCTCTTTTCCAAAGAGAAGCAACAGATATAACCCCAATTATCATCAAGAAAGATGAGAAATAGCTTAACATAAGGAGATATGACAGCTAATACATTAACAAAATATAACACTGACTTCTAGTTTAACAAAAGTATTCGGAATTGAGATCATAAGTAAAAATTCAACCTTAAGTAAAATATCCTTAAAGTATGATTTAAGGGATTTGATAGAGAAAGGTCATTTCATCTATGAGGTACACGAGATAATAATGCAGTCCTCTAATGACTAGAATGGAACTAATTGATTTGTTGGTTCCTATGTGAAAAAAAAAGTATCAACTGGTATATAAGTTTCTTAAAATTCCAAACTTTAAAGTTATGTTTTCATTATACTCTGGAGCTAAATATCATAAAGAGGAAGTAAAAGTTCTAGAAAGCTGTCAGGTACAGAGAACACATCATCAAGATTCCAGGAGTACCTGCAGTTTCCAAATTGAGAGGTCTTTTAATTAAGATATTATAGGATTTGAAGCATTTTCTGAAGTACAAACAATTAGATTCAGCTCAAAGAAACTGAGTGCACAACCCACATCTCTAATTCTCAAGATATTAAATTTGACCTCAAATACCTGTTAATTCAGATACAGAATAGACAGATGACAGCTTTATACTGCTATTAGTAATTAAAATACTGGCAATGCCACATTACTTCTTGAGAATATTTTCTAAAATACTAAAAAAAAAAAAAAAATACTAGTTCTAAAATATTTAGAGTATTAAACAAAACAGGATCCAACATTTACATGTAACTCTTCATGTAGTCCTTCATGTTAACAGGTCCACGACAAGCACAGCCCTGTAACATTTCTATTTATAATGGCTGGGGAAATATATGTCAAGTTACATGTTAAGGCAAATGAAAGCAAAGGTCTATAGTTAGGAAATTCCAAACAATATCACAAAAGCAGTAGTTCAAAGGAAGTGAGAAACATTTGAAAATCTGACTGTGAAAAGTTATCTCAATAACATCAGAGTCCAGTAAGTCTTTAGAACACATTGATAAAGATTCTACTTAATATGTATAAGCATTAAATGTGCACACTGCATGTCATCTGTATTAAAACGTCCATTTTACCCTATATTTTAACATCTGAAACTGAGGTGGCTGTCAAACCTAACTTTAACTTACTACAGAGAGAAGCGGGGTTTTTCCCTGTCAGTTATCTGGGAAACTATGAACCAAAACAACCTGAGTTCTTACCTTGGGTTTTCTTTGGATGTCACTGGCAACAGAAATCCAGACTGTGAGTCTAAATGAATTGTTGCTTTAGAATTCAAATTCATATGCAAGATTTTAGTTCTTTTTTACTCCCCTGCTTGGTCATGGCTGAGACAAGAAATTCCCTATATGAAAATGTTTCCACTGACTTTTAGATTAAGCGTATACACTTTGCACTTTCTAGCTTTCCCTAGGCGTCCTCACTTTGAGTGTTTTCTATATCCTTCAGTGACACATAAAATAGTGGTGCTTCACAAAACAGATAATATGAATGAATTAATCAAATACAGTAAATCAAGTAAAACTGCTTCCCCCTAATATGACTATAAAACTAATGTCAACCTTAAGTAAATAAAGAGTAAAAGTGGAGATGAACATACCTGTCATCTGTATACACTCTCAAAGGTCTTCTATCGAAATTACTTTCAAATCTAAACCTCTCGTCCATTTCTTCACTTATGTCAGGATCTCGGTCATCTCGATAGTATTGTCTGTCAAGCACGCGTTCCTCATTAAACCTGCGAGCTCTTCTCTCCGAAACAGCAGCCTTACTGGCAAAGCTTTGGTGTTTTGCACTAGAAATGCCTACTTCTTCATTTGTCTGTTTAAGAAGTCTTCTATTCCTTAGTTCAATTTCATCATCCAGCTGTCTGTATCTGCCCTCCTCTCGCCGTCTCTGGTTTAGAAGCTCTTCGTATGTAGGTCTCTCTGAATGTGTGTATGCAGTCTGTATTTGTGGAGGTAGATCTGATTTACTTGGACTAACAGGGTTTTTATGTCTTTGATTCTTAGACTGTAGAATTTAAAAAGAAAAAAGCTTTATCATATAAAGGAATTAAAGTTAAGTCGTACTAAGTCTTTATTACATAAAAGTAAAATAACTATCCTTAAAATACACTAATATATATCTCACCTTTGATATTTAATCAAAAAAGGCATTATAGTGTATTTGTTGAGAAAAAAATACTTCCAAGAATTACTTTGCAATAAAATTGATTATAGCAAAAACAAGCAATAGTAAAACGGTAAGTGGCTATGAAAACCTGACAACTAAATGTAAATTCTTATCCTTAGGCATAGTAAACATATCTTAATATTTACATCATACTACAAATCAAATTCTTCCTCAATAAATGTGGTAAGCTTTCCAGTTGGTGGTGGCACATGCCTTTAATCTTAGCACTTAGAAGGCATAAGGCAGGCAGGGGAATGACAACAACAAAAAAATGTAGTAAGCTTTGACTATAAGAGCATTAACCATCCTTAAATTTAGGGGGAAAGTGTGTGTGTGTGTGTGTGTGTGTGTGTGTGTGTGTGTGTGTGTGTGTGTGTACTACAAATTCCTTCATCAGGAGGAGCACTAGAGAAGGGAATCGCAAAATACAGGTGCTATGAAGGGGGAATAAGAAAAACGTGGGGGAGACTTTAATTGAAGTGAGTAGAGGGAAGTCAGTTCAGAAGAAAAGGGATGAAAGAGGGACAAATAACACTAGGGATGTTTGAAAAGCCATAAGGAGTACTGGCTTAGTGGTTAAGAGCACTGGCAGATCTTCCAGAGGATCTGGGTTCAGTTCCCTGGATCCACATAGAAGCTCACAACTGTTAACTCTGGCCTCCAAGGGCACTGAAACCATGTGGTACATAGTCATAACATGTAGGCAAGACACCAAAAGACGTAAGAGAAAAATAAGTGAATCTTTAAAAAAAAAGCCATAGAGAATCATATTAAGTTATATTTACCTAAAATTACATATATGTGTGTGCTAAATGAAGTTCTATCAGCCAGGCATAGTGCCACATACCTTTAATCAAAACAGAGGCAGGCGGATCTCTGTGAGATGGAGGGCAGCCTGGTCTACAGAGAAAGCTCCAGGATAGCCAGGGCTACATAGTGAGACCCTGTCTCTGAGGAGGGAAAGAATCAAAGTATGCCACTTGGGCTGACAATGTCCCCCAAGAGCCATACATTATCTAACAAAAACCTCAATACTAGGCATGAAATATTTTCTTTTGGACTGTTGTTTGGGAAGTCCAAGAGACTCCCCACATTATAGGCTACTCCTGTTGCCCTTGGTTGCCTCCCTGAGATTAAGGTAAGAACTTCTTGAAGACACCATGCACTTTGGACACAGGACTCAGAAGACTGGAGCTGGATCTAGCCTGAAAGCCTCCTCCCTGGTGACTATTTCTCATAGTACCAAAACGTGCTACACAAGCTGCCCAGGGAGGGAAGTCCCAGTAAGTCCTACTGTGCTGGACAGTTGGCACAAGCTTAAGTCATCAGAGAGAAAAAATGCCCCTACAACATCAGGCTGTAGGCAAGCTTGTAGAGCATTTTCTTAACTAGTGATTGATGCGGGAGGGCCCAGCCCATTGTGGGTGGGGTCATCCCTGGTCCTGGGCTCTGTAAGAAAGCAAGTTGCGGAAGCCATTAAGCAGCACTCCTCAGTGACTTCTGCATCAGCTCCTGCCTCTGCTTAGGTCCCTGCCCTCCTTGAGCTCCTGCCCTCACTGCACTTAAGGATGAACTGAGATGTAGAAGTGTAAGCCAACTAAACCCTTTCCTTCCCAATATGCTTTTGGTCACGGTGTTTTAGCACAGCAATAGTCACGCTAACTAAGACACCTATCCAGCTGTGATATTGGGGCTGTAATGCCACAATAATGACGAGCATGGCCATATCCTTAAAGATGCAACCATGGCACTTATATCCTGGGGCCACCGAACAGCTGTCTAGTTGGTCTTGAGCTCCCTCAACAAGAAAGAAATCAAACATGCCTGGTACTAGAAACCTAAACAACTAACTGCCCTAGGCTGATGAAGTCAGAGATCTTAGCGGAGAATCTATTATCACCACACTTCTAAACCAGCACCATTCATTCCTAAGGATTCTAAATACATATCCTACTCACAGATCAGGGTTAACTTTTACTTAGCATCAAAGCAGCTTCTCTTTGAAGCAGATGGGGAGACCATGATAGAAAACCACAACTGGTCAAAATGCAGAGAACTACTGATAGTTTTGCTCACAGCTCAGCCCCAGTGGCTATATCTAATACACAACTCCTACACCCAGAGCTCAGGGAACATCTTGCAAGAGAAGACAGCGAGATTATAAGAGCAAAGGGCCAAGAAATGTGAGAAGGGAAACTAAACCCATGATACCTCAACAATCCAGCTGCCTAAATATGGCCTGAACAGTGACATCACCAACCACCACAGTAATGCAGACAGAGGAAACCTCAAAGGGTCCCACACCTCGACAAACAACTACAGACAACTGAGGGAGAATTTCTCTTCTCCAAGAATGAGCCCCCTAACTGGTTATCCAACACCAAGTGGTCAGCCCTGCATCATATATATGCAGAGAACATTAAGTGGACTCAATGGATTTATATTTATATATTTATACATCATACATATATGCAAAAATTAAAGAAAATGAGGCCATAGATGTGAAAGGAAATAGGAAAGCAACATGGGAGGAGAGGAAATGTATTTTTAAATAATTTTTGAAAAATAAAATCTTCCATCATCATTCAATTATTCTAGTCTTGATATGTATTACATGAATACAACACACACACACACTGACCATACATACATACATACATACATACATCACTTAAAGTAAAAATAAAGTCAGAGATGGTGGAGCAAACATGAACCTCCCCCAAGCACTCCCCTCATGCATATGATATTAAAAATCACTTTATAAAAGTAAAGCAAAACATACCTCAATATTCTTTTCTACCTGTCTGACTTTTTCTATGGATTCTTCCTTACCCCTGAGAAATTGATTGTAATCTCGGTTGCGTTCAAGTTTCAACCTTTCCTTTACAAAGAAATTGAAAGGCAAATGTTAACTTCAACTTCAGGGGAGAAAGCCCTTACTATCAAATCAGAATCATAGCCCAAATTAGAGCTCGGAGCCTAAGTCAAGCTTTTCTAGTGATTTTAAGATGAGAAGGAAAAGGACTGATGAACCCTGCGGCTCCCAGTCTCTTGCCATGTGCTTTCTGCTCATGGTGCGTGAAGTCACTAACAGAATGGAACCACTTCAGTTGCAGAACAGCTTGGTTCTCCTTCCCCCAGTGCTGCACAGGGCCATCTGCCTCCTGTAATCCCAGACTACACCACAATACTTGACACTAACCACTTTACTCCCTAAGTTAAAGGTGGGCTCCTAAACACAAAATGATAAAACTTATATAGACATTAAAATACTACAATGGAACCGCTCTGCTGAAATGCAAATATACTGCGTTAGGACGTTCTCTTAAATCCCAACATGTTTAATGTCACCGAAAGAACACAATCTAAAAGACTATTTAGAAATTAGATTTGCTTTTTGTTTGTTTCCATGTTTTCCAAAACAGCATTTCCCTGTACAGCCTTGATTGTCCTGGACTCTCTTTGTACACCAGGCTGGCCTCGAACTCAACAGACATTCGCCTGCCTCTGCCTCCCAAATGCTGGGATTAAAGGTGTGCGTCACTGCACCCCACTTGTCTGCTTTATGATAACTGTCCATTTTGTCTCACATATTACTTACTATTGCTACCATGTCTTAAAAACATAAAGATTTTTATTAGTGGAGTGACACAAACACAGACAGCTCAGCAACACTGTCCTTTCACATCTACTCATGTCACTGATAACTGTATCACACAGCACAAATTTTGTGGCTCAAATATCAATGATGAAAAAATAAACTGAACATTTAATTAAGTAAAAAAAATACAACAAAAGAATATGCTTAATGTACATTACACCATTAATCTTTAAATTTTTTAAATGACTCAACTAGAAATTCTATAGACTTTTAAAACAATTATATTTAAGTAGAAAGAAATGATATAATTAGAAATATATTCTCTCATATTTTGAAGCCTCAGGAAACTCTATCCTATGCACCTACCTTGGCAGATAACCGTTCATCAATAGGAAGAGAAACTCCCAGAGTAGATGGGTCTGTTTCACCAGTAGATAGAAAATTTTTCTGTATATATGCACATTAAAAATATATGTTAGCTACTTGATTTTGTTTGAAAACTTTACATTCTATAATGTAAACCACTACATAGTACACAGCAGGAGGATGGGAGGGAGATGAAGGTAGAGAGTACAAATCTAGAAACACGTCACTGCTTCTTTTTTGTTTTTGTTTTTGTTTGTTTGTTTGTTTTTGTTTGTGTACACAGGGTTTCTCTGTGTGTAGCTCTGGCTGTCCTGGATTTACTTTGTAGACCAGGCTGGCCTCAAACTCACAAAGATCCATCTGCCTCTGCCTCCCTGAGTGCTGGGACTACAGGCGTGTGCCACTGCACCCCACTGTCACTAAGCTTCTTTGCTTCAGTTTCTTTACTTATAAAATGGGCAATATCATCTAAAACACTATATCGTAAGAGTAAGTCAAGTCAGTATCTGTTGGCCTATCAGGTTTCTTGCATTCATAAAGTCATTAAACATTTATTGACCATTTAAT
This sequence comes from Acomys russatus, assembly GCF_903995435.1. Taxonomy (NCBI): domain Eukaryota; kingdom Metazoa; phylum Chordata; class Mammalia; order Rodentia; family Muridae; genus Acomys; species Acomys russatus. The sequence goes on from NC_067138.1 coordinate 23,061,004, forward strand.
TCTTTCCAGTTACTAATGTGAAATGTCAAGAAGACCATGATAATAAGCTTATGTTCCCTCTAATCACCTACCTAGTAACAAAGCAAACAAACAACTGCAATACACTGCACTATGTGCTTAATGTTCTCATATATAGAATGTCTGAGAACAAACTGACTATATGGAAAAAATACATATGTGTGTGTATACATATATGTATGTGTGTGTATATATATATATAATTAAATCAAGCCTTAATAAAGTTTCAATAAATCTAAAGTTACAAAAACTAATTTTAAAATTGAATATGGAACTCCAATAAGCTTCTCTAGCAAAAAAACCAGTAAGACAAAGGACTGACTGGATCCCAACATTGCTCACCACCATGTTGAAGTACACTATAAACCTAATCATTTCAAAAATTATAAATGAACACAAAAACAAAAAATCCCAAACCTCAAATGACAGCTGTATGTAATTCCACAACAGGGTAGAATGCCCCCACCCCTACCCCACCGGCACCCCTGACATGTGCCACCTTATCTGGCCACAAGAACTTGAATGTTGTGTGTTCGGTAAATACTCAGTGACTACTATAGCCCTTTCATACATTGGGATCCAGCAGGACCTAAGTGCTATAATCAAAAATTACTAGATAAATAAAAAGAGCAGGCTATGGAGAGTGTAAGCATCTGCAGCATAAGAATGAAAAACTGGTAATTCTGAGCTGCTTTTTGGACAAGTTCTAAGATGTTCTTAGCATACAACAGATGGGCATTACTTCAAAGTGAAAACACCAAATAGACAGCCAGATAGAAAAGATTAAGGGTCAAGAAACATCTATGAACAAATGAAATTAATTTACTGACTCAATTTAAAAAACTGTTCTGTCTACTCAGTAAGAACACTAAGCATCTTTTATTTTAAAAACTAACGGGGAAAAGGTAGTATTTGTTGCTTAGTGGCTCAACCTAGCAATGGTTAAATTGATCTTTTTGCATTGTTTTGTTTCTTTCCTTTTTTTTTCTTTTTTTTTTTTTAAACAGGATTTCTCTGGGTAGCCCTGGCTGCCCTGGAATTCACTCTGTAGACCAGGCTGGCCTCTGCATGCCAAGTGCTGGGTGAAAGTTGTGCACCATCAATGCAGGCTCATTGTTTGATTTGGTTTGGTTTAGTTTGGTTTGGTTTTTCAAGACAGGGTTTCTCTGTGTGAGTAGCAGCCAAGGCTGTCCTAGACTCACTTTGTAGACCAGGCTGGCCTTGAACTCACAGAGATCCACCTGCCTCTGCCTCAGGAGTCTGGGATTAAAGGAGAGCACCACCACACCTGGCTCCTTGTTTTGTTTTTGAGACAAAGTTTCCTTCTGTAGTTCAGGCTGACCTCAAACCTGCAGTAATCCTCAATCTCAGTTTTCCTAGTGCTAAGATTACAAGTGTGTACAAGCATGCCTGATGTTCTTTCATTCTTTCCTTTCTCTCTTCCCCTCCCTATTTCCTTTGTCTTTATTATTTTTTGCAGGGTTTCATGCAGCTGAAGTTAGCCTCAATGTTGCTATGGATCTAAGGTTAGCTTCGAATTACTGATCCTTCTACCTCCACCTCCTGAATACTGGATTACAGTCCTGCACCACTGTGCTTAGCTTCTTTATTATTACTTTCATGCAACTTATAAGTCTGGAAGCTACAAGAGACCCAAGAGCAGACTTGGACATCATAGCTACCCCAAGCACTAAAGAAACCATAGCTTCTTCTCCATATCCTGTGTAAATTTATTGCTTTCAACTCCTACCTCCTCAGACACCATCCAAATTTGGGCTTCAAGTAGGAGCTGGGGGAGGAGGGAGTGTCAACCCTTTAATGGCAGGAGGATCTCTGTGAGTTCGAGGCTAGCCTGGTCTACAGAGCAAGTTCCAGGACAGCCAAGGCTATATAGAGAAACCATGTCTTGGGAAGAAAAAAAAAAAAAAAAACTAGAGAAAGGCATAGAATGAGAATACCACTACCTGTACCTTAATAATCCACCACAAAAACAACTCCTCCAGGGCAATGTAAAGATGTGTGCTCCCTTCATCACTTTTCCTTTTCTTTCTTTTCATGCCTGCTCATGACTATCCAACTTGACATGACCACAGCCATCACTGCTGTGATGCCAACTTGGTGAGCATCTCAAGCAGAGTGTTCTGTCAGCCACCACCCAGACTGTTTTTCGTTTTGTGGTAGTAGGGCTTGAACCCTGGGCCTTGAACCCCGAACCTACAGCTCTAGCCCCCAGGTTGCTTTTTTTAACTGATATTGGGCATGGCAGCTATTTTTGAGAAAGGCCGGTTAGCCACAGTCCACCTTTGGATGGCCCAGAGAGAAAGCCTTTCCTTCTGTCTAATAGAACACATTTTGCATAATCCTAGATCTGCTTTTCATTCTTCAACCTTTCAGTACCTTATACCTTTTGTATCCAAGTCTCACAAGCTGAAACCATGTTCTTATGAGACATACCCAGCACCCCCATTATCTTTTTTCTCATCTTACACTTATGAATAAGAAAGAGGCAGAGAGGGAAGGTGTGAGGTACAGGCCTAGGAAGTCAAGCTAGAACAGGAGAGGTGTGACACACTAAGGAATTAGAACTTTTATTCAGATCTTAGTGTGGAGACACCTAAATATTTAAGTGTAATTAGTACAGGTTCAGTTAAGATGTAAACGAGTCTCTAACAAGTACAGTTATTTGTTCATGGACATTCACACAGCCCATCACATGGACTGCCTTTCAACAACACAGTCCTATCTATCTACATCATTATTTCTTGACCCTCTGTAATGGGCTGTCATCCAGCTAGTCAAGCTGGCAAATGTCTCATTCAAATGAACCAAAAGCCTATGGTGGACATCTTCCTTCAGTCTATGTTCTCCATTGGAAAAGCTTTCTCTCCTCTATTTTGCCTTTTGAATACCCAAATTCTACCTACTCTGTGATACCTTACAAAATAACACCTCCCACTAACCAATGGATATCTTTCAGTAGTTAACATTTTTTTTATCTTGATGAAATATTATTCCATAGCTAAATCCTAAACCTTTTAAACACAGGATCTATACTGTATTAAAACTACTGGTGTTTGTTGTTGTTGTTTTGTTTGGCTTGGTTTTGTTTTGTTTTGTTCATTTTGTTTTGTTTGCACTAACCAAGGACAATATAATAGTAAACATCGAGCCCCTACTCTGTTCTCCCCAATGGACAGGACATTCTCCACAGTTATGTGGAGAGTGGGGACTGACTCTAACATTAACTCTGGTGCTCCATATTTGACCACCTCCCCTTGGTGAGGAGGCCTGGTGGCACTCACAGAAAGAATAAGCAGGCTACCAAGATGAGAATTGATAGCCTATGACCATATAGTGGGGGAGGAGGTCCCCCTCAGTCATAGATCTAGGGGAGGGGAATAGGGTGAAAGTGGGAGGGAGGGAGGAATGGGAGGATACAAGTGATGGGATAACAATTGAGTTGTGATCTGAATAAATTTTTAAAAATTTAAAACTACTGGTGTTTTTTAAACATTAGTTGAGTGATCAAAGGACATACAGGATTTTATATATATATATATATATATATATATATATATATATATATATATATATATCAGTGTTCTGTCTTCCTCTACATCTGGATGACAGAAGAGGGCATCAGATCCTATTACAGATGGTTGTGAGCCACCATGTGGTTGCTGGGAATTGAACTCAGGACCTGTGAAGAACCACCAGTGCTCTTAACCACTGAGCCACATCTCCAGCCTTGTGGGATTACTTTCAAATAGTTTGTAACTATTAACTGGTGCTCTGTTTTCTAACATAAATTAACAAATGTGATCAGCTTGACTTGGTGAAAAAATATCAAGTAATTCAAATCATGACAATACATAGTTCAAAACATTTTTAAGGATCCTGACTATTTATCTTGTGACCAATAAAAATTGTGGAACAAAAATTGACAAGCTAAAAGCAAGCACACAACAGTTCCAGGATATTTATAAAGAAACCAACAAAGGGGATGGGGATTTAATTCAGTGGTAGAGCGCTTGCCTAGCAAGCACAAGGGCCTGGGTTCAGTCCTCAGCTCTGAGAAAAAAAAAAAAAAAGAAAGAAAGAAAAGAAAGCAACAAAAACAAATGCAAAGCAGAAATCAAAGCAATGACTAAACCAATAAAAAACTACAATGTGTGATAGTCATCTTGGCAAAAGCAAAGACACAGAAAGGTATCACTCAAAAGCTTCAAAACACAAATGAAGCTGTTTTCTACTTGATTTGAGTCACGTAAGTGCAAATGATTATAATAAGCTATTACACCTTTTTAAAATAACTAAAAGAGAACACTGTGCAGGCAACCCTACCTTTCTTTTTGCTTGTGTAATGCCCTAAAGTCAAGAGAAACAAACCATTGATAAGATGTCCTCAGTGGCGATCTGTTCTTTCCAATTGCAAGTCAATTCGAGACAGTTCAGAACAAGTATTTAGAACACAAGGGAGACACCAAGAGTATTGTGGGAGACTAGACACATGACTGCTTCAAATTTTTTCATAACATAAAAAGGAAACCACATTGCAAACTTACAGTAAACCAATAATTTAACGATTAGAGAATTTGATAATTGCAAAACAGTCCACTAGATACAATATTAAATAATAAAGCAAGACTGTCAGTGAGTGTTAACATCTGAATATGACATGGCCCAGAGGCTCCTGCTGCAGGCTAGCCTTCGGCTATGGGAACACTCTGGTAAGCCCAGCCTTGCTGGAGCAAACAGGTCACTTGAGACGCGTCACTGAGAAGCTGTACTCTATCCCCAGATCCTTCCTGTCTAGCCATGGCTTCCTGCCCACCATGATATGTGGACTTTGCTCTGTTGCACATCCTACCACAGGCCCACAGCAACAGAGTCGGCTGACCACAGACTGAACCTCTAAAATCCTTTCTCTTACACTGCTTCCCTCAGATACTTTGTCACAGTGATGAAAAACCATGACTGAACATAGCACTAAGTACACCTGTTAACAAGATATTTATTAGCTTATTAAATAGAAAGTTTAGTAACTAGAACCTTTTGTGTAATTTGTAGGGAATACTGAATATGCTCCTTCAGACAGGAACAGCTTTACAGATAACAACCACTGCTAACAGTGGGCAATCTCATTGCATATTAAAACCCATTTTCTAGTGAAAACCCTCCTGTGATGGAGACTAAAGCCAGGACCTTGATGAACTGCAAAAATCCAGGAAGAGTCTATTATTCCACATTACAAATTTTCACATTTTTTCCCACCAGGAGTTAATTAATGTTGACCATAATAGTTGGCCAGATAGCACATATGATCAACACTTTCCAAAAGTAAATTTTAGGGGCAAATTCGGGCAGACAAAACACAGCTCATGAACAGGACAACTTACCTGAGTGAGATAGCGTCTGTAATCTTGCCTCAGTTCTTCTTTTAACTTATGCTTCTTCCGTTCATAGTCTTCTCCAAGGGGTAAACTTAATCCATAATCAATTCCTGAAAAAGAAAAGCGCTTAGGTTGTAGATCCCATTTCAAAGCAACTTCAAATGTTTCCCTGCTGTACCAAAGCACAGAAGGACTGGGATCAGGCTTCCTATTATGAACGCTTCCGTGTGTGATACACAGATGCAGCGTAAATATCATTCCACTGTGAACCCAGACATCCTGTCCTGTGCCCAGAACACTGCTTCTTATGTCTCGTTCAGAGAGTCTTCTATGTACGAATATTAAAATAATTTCAGCTTACTATATATGCAAGGATATGTATACGTGTATTATCATTTTCCTCCCTGTTTAGACAAATCATCATTTGGCATCTGGCTTTAATTCTCTTCATTTTTGTTGTTGCTGTTGTTTTGAGACTAGCCTGAACCTCTTGTAGCCCAGGCTGGCCTTGAACTTCTGATTCTCCTGCCTCTATCGCCCAAGTCCTGAGATGGCCCACTTTATATGATGCTAAGGGTACAGAACACAGGGATTTGTGTATGCTAGGCAAGCACTCTGCCAACGGAGCTACATCACCAGCCCAGCTATCTAGTTTTCTAGCAGACAGCAAAATCAAACCAAGAAATTCAATTACATTTGTTTCCTTTAATTTTACTTTAACTTCAACAAAAACAAATGCATGTTCTTGTATTTGCTTTTTCAGACTGCTAATAATAATAATATTCTTTTTTAGTAAACAACAGTATTCTTACAAATGTTTATTACGGTCAGAAGTTACTGAGATGACAATCCCAAAAACCCCATCCATCAACTCTGACTTCATTTAACAGTTAGCTTATGTGTGTGACAAAATATGTAGAATATAATGTTTATAAAAACAAAAACAAAAAGCCAGGTATGGTGGTAAACGCCTTTAATCCCAGCACTCAGGAAGTAGAGGCAGGTGTGTCTCTGTGAGTTTGAGGCTAGCCTGATCTACAAAGTGAGATCCAAGACAGCCAGGGCTAGATTGTAAAACCCTATATCAACAACAAATAATTAAAATTTGCCATTTTATTTTCTCATTTTTATTTTTTAAGATAAAGTTCCATAGAGCCTTGGCTGGCATTACTCTATGTAGAAAAGGACTGGCCTGAACTCCTGACCCTGCTGCCTCCACTAAGTGTTGCCTTACAGGATACACCACAATGCTAGCTTGAAATTTGCCATTCTAAATATCTTTTAAATCCCTTAAAATACAGTTCAGTGGCATTACAATGCATATTCACAATGTTTTATAGCCATTACTATTATCTGTTCATGCAAGTTCTACATAAACACTGTAAATGGATGTTAATTTTTAAAGAAAACTTCAATTCTGAGTGCTGTTTACTTATGGACAATTCAAATTTTTAAGTTTTATTTTGGGATATTGACAACAGTAATCACTGTACAATGTGTATTTAAAATTCATCACATCTGGGCCAGGAGACTGATGAGCAAGACTTGCCACCAAACCTGACAGCCTGAGTTCAATTCCCCAGACCCACACGGAGGAAGGAGAAAACTAGCTCCCACACAGGAACCGTGGCATATGCACACACACTAAATAAACAAGCAAATGTAATCTTTAAATCTTTAGGGAAAATAATCATTTCTAAGGCTGGAGATGACTCAATTGGCCAAGTATTTACCTAGCACACACAAAACCCTGAGTTGGCTCCAGCTCCTTAGCACTGCATAAAACAGTGCAGTGCTACAAATCTGTAGTCCTGAACGTGGGAGGTAGAGGCAGGAGTATCAGAAGTCTAAGATCATCGTTGGCTACCAAGCCTTTGAAGCCAGCCCAAGGCACATAAGATCCTGCCTAAAGTAAGTAAATTGTGAACAAGAAAATAAAAATTATAACTTCTAAAAGAAAAAGTTTATATTCAAATACAACGGAAGAAATAGTTAAATTTATAAATTGTCATGAAAATATTCATTTTTCTTTCATTCCTTAGAATTCAAGAAATCATGTGTTATCTGTTTCTGTTTGTTTTATATCACTGAACTCAGAAAAACCAAACTATGTGTGTATAAATGGATGCCTGCTGTGGGTTTTGTTTTTGTTTTTGTTGGTCCCTACCCCCTTGGTTTTTTTCAAGACAGGGTTTCTCTGTGTGGCCCTGGCTGTCCTGGACTTGCTTTGTAGACCAGGCTGGCCTCAAACTCACAAAGATCTGCCTGCCTCTGCCTCCTCAAGTGCTGGACTGCTGTTTTATAAAACACTAAGTTTAGCTTTACACTATAAACACTGTGAAATTCTCTTGATAAAAATTTGTGGCCTGCTGGGCGTGATGGCACATGCCTTTAATCCCAGTACTCATAGGCTGATTTCTGTGAGTTTAAGGCCAGCCTGGTCTACAAAGAGCTCCAGGACAGCCAAGGCTATACAGAGAAACCCTGTCTCAAAACACGTAGATGTGTGTATATTGTGTGTGTATATACGTGTATATATGCCCTATTTAGTTGCTTGGTGATAAAGATTTTAACAGGCAGGACATCTCACCACATGTTCCCCCAAATCACATAAAAGGCATCTAAAGCATTCCTTATGTCTTGACTTTGTACCATCCTGAAAGGGGACTCTTCCCTCCCAAAGAAGTTTTTTTTTTTTAATATTTATTTTTATGTATATGAGCATGATCTGCATGGACACCTGCATGTCAGAAGAGGGCATCAGATCACATTACAGATGGTTGTGAGCCATGTGGTTGCTGGGAATTGAACTCAGGACCTCTCGAGGAGCAGAGAGTACTCTTAACCTCTTAGCCATCTCTCCAGCCCAAGTGTTACATTTTTAAATAAAGAATTTAAGCCAAAAGAGAGGAATAGTAATAGGGTTTTTTTTGTCTGTGTGTGTATACATGTGTGGGTGTGTGAGCTCACACAAATGCACATACATATGCCATAGGACATGCATGGCAGTCAGAGGCCAACTCTCAGGAGTCAATTTCTCTCCTGCTACACTGGTGATTCCAGGGATAACTTGCGTCATTAGGCCTAGGTGCGAGCAATTCTTCTACCTGCTAAGGCACTACTGGCTTTACTTTTTTGTTATGGTTAGTTTTTAGTTTTTTAATTTAATACAAAATAATGGCTTCATTATGACATCTTCACACATACATTCCATCTCATTCACACGGAAGTATGTATATGGAACCAAAGGACAAGATCAACAAATCTCATGCTGCACTCAACTTCGAACACCCAACATACAATTTATATACATGAAATACCAGTTACATGTCTGTGACATGAGGTCACAATGGGCATTCTATGATGTCAAGGAGTAAATGACAACAATGCTGAGTGGGTGAAAGCCCAACCTTTCCAGGCCGAAACCAAGCAACTTGCTGCTTTCTGAAAAGTCATATTCTTATGGTGTTTCTCACTACAATTTTTAATTCTAATTTGTAGGCCTCTCTGGAAGAACTGGAAGGGAAAAATGAAACATGTTCATCTATAATTACTGACCCTATTAAGTGCAACTTTACTTAGAGTATTCCATCTTTACAAATCCAGCTACTCCAAATTTGAAACAGACTGTAAGTTTAGGTTTGGCTGGACTAGAGTGAGCCTGAGCCCAGTCTGGGAACTTAATAAGATGCTGCTTCAGAAGTAAAGAGCCTTACATATATAACTCCTCATAGAGAGCACAAAGCCAATCCCCAGTATGCAAAGGGAGGGCATTTTGGTTTCTACTGCTGATTCAAATACTATTTGTAACACTGTCTTAATAGGTGCTTATACAGTCTCCTCTATTATGAATCTATAATCAGATGGGAATGGTGGTGTGCCCCTTTAATTCCAGCATTAAAGAGGCACAGCAGTTGATCTCTGTAAATTTGAGGGCAGCCTGGTCTTATTGCCAAGTTCTAAGCCAGGTAAAGCTACATAGTGAGATCTTGTCAAAAAAAAAAAATGTTTAGTCAACATAATTGTTATTTTATCATCCAGCACTAAAACCTAGAAGTGGGTCATAAAAACAAAAGGGTCAACCAGATGTGGTGGTGCATGCCTGTAATCCCAGCACACAGGAGGCAGAGGCAGGTGGATCTCTGAGTTCAAGGCTAGTCTGGTCTACAAAGTGAGTCTCTTGAAAAACCTGCCTCGAAAACCAAAAAGAAAAATCTGGTGCAATGGTGCAATGCCTCTGTAGATGAAAGCGCATGTCTCACTGGCCTGCCCTGAACTCAATCTCTGGAACCCACAGCAGGAGGGAACCTACTCCAGCAAGCTGTCTGAGCTCCACAGCCTTCTACAGTACTGCACCTCACATTCACACACACATCATACACATATCACAGTAAAGTAAAAATTAAACAAATAAAATTAACTGTACAGAACAAATATTCTACTCACCTAAACTTGAGCTAAGAAAAAGTGAGACCTACTTAGCTGTTGTCCTTGATGATACTAATGGCAAGAAAGGCCCTAGTGTCATTTAAAGTGATGTCACTTCAAATATGCATCAGTGACACTACAGTTGACATCATATTTCAGGACCAGCAATCAAGAAGTATTAGGCTTTTGTAAAAACTGTGGGATAAAAAACTATTTAAACCTAAAGCATACAGTCATTTTTAAATTAATATGCCTCCTGAGAAAGTACTCATAAGAAACACTGTGTGAAACAAATTCCTATAGCGCATTTACTTCTTTTCATAAGATACTTCCATGAGAAAGTTATGTAACAACCGAGATAAAGTACAGGAAGTAATTGTTAGCCTTCCTGCTTGGACAGAAAGGTATCCTGGGAGCCAGGAACCACACAGCTCTGAGGTAAGAAAGACAGTGTCCCAAGGTAAGAGTACCTTGAGACACAGGAGCCAAGGAACCACACAGCTCTGAGGTGGTACACTGTCCCAATGGAAAGGCATCCTGAGACATGGGAGCCCAAGTGAGGCTCCCAAACCCAATGAAGACAACAAATCACAAAAAAAGTGAGAAAATGCTGCATAAAGAAATTTTTGAAAATGGAAGTTTACCAGGCGTGATGACACACGCCTTTAATCCCAGCACTTGGGAGGCAGAGGCAGGTGGACCTGAGTTCAAGACCAGTCTGGCCTACAGAGTGAGTCCAAGACAGCCAAGGCTACACGGAGAAACCCTGTCTCAAAAAACCAAATAAATAAATAATGAAAATTCAGAAACAACCATTTAATGTAGATGTGCTTGGATTATTGGTGACCTTGAACTCTGTGGGTATTCAGTAAAAGAGGAAGCATAATTAAAGTTGAAGAGAGGGGAATTAGAGACAGAAAACAGACAACTCTTTTAAGTTTGCCTGTAAAGGAACTTCAACTCCAGAAGACCAGACGCCTTCCCTGTTAGAGGAGAAAAAATGGAATATGCTTCAACTTCATCCCGACAGAGACAACTACAGCAAAATAGTGCTTGCTGGACACAGCAGTACCACCGTCAAGACTACAGCCCCACAGCAGCTACAACTGCAAGCACAAAACCAAGATCCAAACACCAAAACAGACAGGAGGACCACACAGAGATCCACCCTGGCTAAGGAGTTACTGGCAGCTGGCAGGTGAGAGAGGATAGTGCTGGCTTTTTCCTCGGATGTGGCCCCCTCAGAGGCTATGCTGTCCTACAGCCATGCATAGAGAAGCAGCACTAAGTAGACTCAGTGCTCTTACACATAGTTAAGAGGGGAAAGTTTCACATTTTTAATAATTCCATGGTGCTTATGTTTTATTCACCCAAATTCAGCTATATAGGTGTCACACACAAGAGACACAGAATTGGATTTCACTAGAAGGGATTTTGCTAAATGCTTACTATAAGGGAGTTAATGATGGATCATAGGATTACGTTGTTTTAGAATGTGTCACCACCATGACCAAGAGCAACTTGGGAGAGGAAATGGTTTGTTTTGGTTTATACTTCAAGGTAACAGTCTGTAAGCAAAGGAAGTCAGTGCAGAAACTCTTAACAGGAACTAAAGCAGAAACCATGGAGGTCAAACTATGGCACCAGCCAAGGACAATACATGCAGTAAACTTCGAACCCCTACCCAGATCTACCCAATGGACAGGACATTCTCCACAGTTGAGGGGAGAGTGGGGTCTGACTTTCACAGGAATTCTAGTGTCCCATATTTGACCACATCCCCTGGATGGGGAGACCTGGTGGCACTCTGAGGAAGGATAGCTGGCTACCAAGAAGAGACTTGATACCCTATGAGCATATACAGGGGGAGGAGGTCCCCCTCAGTCACAGTCATAGGGGAGGGGAGTAAGGGGAAAATGGGAGGGAGGGAGGAATGGGAGGATACAAGGGATTGGATAACCATTGAGATGTAAGATGAATAAATTAATAAAATATATTATTAAAAAAAAGAAAGAAAGCATGGAGTATGCTGCTTACTGACGTGTTCAGCTAGCTTTCTTACACAGCCCAGGCCCTCCTGCCTGGGAGGTATAACCACAGCGGGCTGCGACTTCCCTCAGCTATGTCAAAATAGGCAGTTCCTCAGGCATTGGGCACAGACAAATCTAATCAAGGCAGTTCCTCAACTGAAGTTCCCCCATCCCAGGTGAACTCCAGGTTGTGTAAAGTTAACAGTAAAAACTAACAAGCCTAGCCAGCATCGGTGGCGCATGCCTGTAATCCCAGCACTCAGGGAGGTGGAGGCAGGTGGATTTCTATGAGTTTGTGGCCAGCCTGGTCTATGAAGAGTTCAGGTCAGCCAGGGCTACACAGAGAAACCCTGTGTAAAATAAAACAACAAAACAAAACTAACAAATACAACGTGCATGGTAGCATACGCCTTTAATCCCAGCACTCAGGAGGCAGAGGCAGGCAGATTGCTGTGAGTTCAACGCCAGCCTGGTCTACAAACTGAGTCCAGGACAGCCAGGGATACACAGAGAAACCCTGTCTTGAAAAACAAAAACAAACAAACAAACAAACCCCAAATACAATAATATGCTATGCTTGACTTTTTGGGTTGTTCAGGACCAAGTCTCATGGAGCTGAGGCTGTATAGCCAAGGACAACCGGGACTCCTAACCCTCCTGTCTCTACCCTCTTGGTGCTGGAATTGGAGGTATGTGCCAAGGCAGCCAGTTTATATGGCGCTGGGATCAAACCCAGGGCTTCACACAAGTTAAGTTCCAACTGGGACACATCACAGCCTCCAGTTGATCTGCTCCCAAACCACAGAGAGCTCGCAAGTTTTACTCTCAGACCTGTCTTTGCATTACTACACGATATCCCAGTGTGAACACACAGTTTCCATCCTTTCTTCTGTTGTCAAGCGTGAGCTGTCCCCTATTTGCTGTGAAGAACTCATAACAAATCTCTGTTCTGCTGTTCTGCTCGTGGTAGACACACATCGTTCTCTTGTCTACTTAACTAGCAGGAAAGCTTTTGGTCACTGAATAAGGTCAGAAAGTTTTACAGATATTGCCGCTCTTTGCAGTTAATTCATGCCCACACAGGCAGACAGAAATGTACACAGTAAGGAAAGAAACTAAGTATAGGCAGTCATAGAAAGAAATATTAACTTTAAATAACAAATGAAGGTGAGAAAAGGAGAAATAAGTAGAAATGTTCTGTAAATGTGCACAGACACTGAAGAAAGGAAAAAAATTGAATATAGACAGTCACAGAAAGAAATACTGTTTAAATAATAAAGTGAAGTCTCCAAAATAATGAAGAGGTAGACAGATTAAAAAAGAAAATATTTTCTGTCTTAAAATATGGAAAAACTACTGCAGAGGGCACTTGGACCCTACATAGTTATGACTGTCAGCACAGAAATAAGTATAATTTGTTTGGTAAGACTATAGTCTTCTATTTCCTAAGAAAGATCAAACAAAGCACTTAAATAAGGAGAGAAGCAAGAGATGGGATGCTAAATTACAAGTGATAGAAATACAGGATGGAAAAAGACTATTCCCAGTAGAAAAAAAAGGAATTGATGGCAGCTGGAACTCAAAATCTCTCTAGCTGTGAGAGCCTGTGTGTGCTTAGGGCCTGCCAGCACAGAGTGGCAACACCTGCTTCACTGCTGCAGCACGAGGTAACACAGCTGGCCCAAAACTTAGAATTTTGTTGTTTTTTCACTTGATCTTTGTTTGAATGTTTTTTGTTGTAACTAATAAAAGGAATAGCTCAATATTAACGGCCCCATCATCAGAAATTTTTCTGGTTTTGTTTTTCCTTAAAAGTGAAGATAACTTATTATATTAACTGGCTACAGCCCACAGTTGGATTAACTACTCAAGAGTTAAATAATTTATTTTATGCCTTACAAGGTAATTAAGACTTAAATAATCCAAGAATATTATCAGCTAAAGCTGAAAAACAATTGGCTCTGGTAGAAAGTCAATTACAGGATGCACATTTGGATCACTTGGATCCCAAGCCTGACTGTATTTTAGTTAATGTTGCCTTCTACTCATTCTCCTACAGGAATTCTTATGCAAAGAGAAGATAATATCTTAGAATGGCTATTTTTAGCATATAAACAGTAAAAAATAAAACCTATAGAAAAGGTTTCAAAATTGTGAAAGGATGAATAAAGCTTTGTAAATTAACAGAAACAAATCCAGCAGAGATTATAGTGTCTTATACTAATGCTGAAATTACCTCTTTATGGGAAATCAGTGAACACTGGCAAAGAACTTGCAATGATTTTTTTTTTTTTTTGAGGGAGAAATTAATAACAAATACCCCAAAAGCAAGCTACTTCAGTTTACAAAAACAATTCACTGGATCCTTCCTCATATACTGAGAGGAACACCAATTTCTAAAGTTCCTACCTTTTATGCAGGTGCCAATAATTCAGGACCGGCAGGGTACAAGTCAGGAAATGTAAGTAAAGCACTTCACAGCCCATATGCTTTGGTCCAAAAATCAGAGCTATATGCTAATCTCGTGGCTCTGTTAGGTTTTCCAGAACCTCTTCATATAGTTGCCTTCAACATGCAGAAAGAGTTGTTTTGCATATAGAAATTACTGAACTTATTCCAAATGATACAAAATTAACTTTGTTATTTATAAAATTGCCACAGGTAATTAAAAACAGGGATCATCCATTATGTATAACCCATATTCAGTCTCATAAAGGTTTTCCAGGAACACTGGACTAGGAAATAAGGAGATAGATCAATCATTAATAGGAAATGTATTAGAAGCTTCAATTTTTCATAAAAGGCATCATTTAAGTAGTAGAATAATAAAGAAAAATGTTCTATACCTGATGACAAATCACAGAAATTATAAAAATTGTCCTACTTGCTCTTTGTTATGTTCTTTCTATCTTTGTATCATCAAGTTCCACTACCTGCCAGAAGTAACCGTAAGGGTACCCAAAAAAACTTAATGATAGATGGATGCATGTCATTTTGCAGAGTTTGGAAAATTAAAGTTATGTACATCATACAATTGATAACTATTCAGAATTTCAATGAGCTTCTGACTTGAATTCTGAAAAGGCTGATTCTACAATTACACATTTATTAAACATAATGGCTATCTTAGGAATAGCTTTACAGATTAAAATTAATAATGCTCCAGCATATGTATCCAATAAAATGCAACAATATTTCAAATAGTATAACATAAAACATGTTACAAGTATACCTTACAATCCTACAAGTCAGGCGATTATGGAAATATCTAACTGTACTTTACACTCATAAAACAGAAGGGGAATATGGATCTCCCAGAGAGAGATTACATAATGCCTTAACAACTTTACATTTTTTAAATGTCAATAAGAAAAGCAGCACAGCTGCTGAAAAATACTGTATTTTAGAAGGGACTGCTGAATTAAATCCACCTATATACTTTAAGGGTATGTAAACTTCATAGTGGAAATCAGGAAATGTGTTGGATTGGGGAATAGATAAGCTTTTACTTCCACAGGAAATGAAGAGCTTCCAATTCCTTCAAAGTTGATAAAGATTAGATTTGACCATGGAAGACTTTCTGAAAATATTGGCTACTGACATGGAAGAAGCACCCCACCCCAGAAAACATTAAAGTTAAAATTTAAAAAGCAGGTGATTGGAATGCTGATCCCCCCTACATAGGAACAGCTCAAGAAACTGGCTGAGACATGTCTTTGCATAGCCAATAAATCTTGTTGCCTACCAGGTCCTCATGACTTATTATTTCAAGCCATTCTTTCATATGGCATGGATGGAGTTTGGTTAACAAGTTCAAACAAACTTACGATGTGGGTAGATACCTTTCATCTGTTTAAACATAGAGCAGAAAATCTTTAGCTGATCTGTGCATACCACACATTCTACACATATGTTTATACAGAAATGTACCTATTTTTTTTAATGTGTTTTCAGAGCAAAAGGACCAAACATCAGTGAAGACAAAACAAGTAGCCCAGGTGATCCAACCTCCAGACTGCCTAATTTGCTGTTTCTTCAAAACGTGCATCCAAGACAGCTTCAAAGTGGGTGGCCTCAGATGGTCCAGCCTCACTGCCTCCTTCAGCCACGACTTGAGTTAATCCCTGAACCTTCCCATCACACAGACTAGACAGCAAGTCAAACAGCCAGCTCTCCCAGGACTTGGCCAATATCTCAATTTTCTTAGGGTCCCCAAAAAACACCATTGCCCCGGACAGCAGGAAGCAATTTAAGATAACAACACCCTCATTCCCCAGAGGTGGGGTGGGTGGCTAGTGGCCATTCAGTGGGCTATGGATTGCTGTCATCACGGGGGGGGGGGGGGGGGCTACAAATAGTTATGTGCCATGGTTAGGGAGGGAACAAAGTAAAGAAGGCCAGATTCAGGGATATCTTTCTCTTTCTCCCTTTCTCCCCTCTATCCTTTCTCTATCTAGTGCTGGGGGGGGGGTGAGAAAAGGGGGAATATAGAAATGTAAAGACAAATAAGGATGGGTTATTGTATTTCCTTAATAGGAAAAGGATAAATTATTGTATCTCCTTTTAAACTAAGCAACAAGTCTCAAATATTTTAGATGGTATGTATTTTTTTATATTGAGAGAAATGTAAGGTTATATTTGACAACAAAACTGTATATATGACTCAACCCTTGTTTAAGGTATATGTGCATATGCAATTCATTTAAAAATATAATATGAAAGTTTCTGTTGAAAACTGTTTAGGATAATTTTTGTTTTGTTTTGAGACAGGGTTTCTCTGTGTAGTCTTGGCTGTCCTGGAACCTACTATGTAGACCAGGCTAGCCTCAAACTTAGAGATCCATCTGCCTCTGCCTCTCCGAATGCTGGTATTTCAAGCATGGCTCAGCATCAACTACTTTTAACACAAACTTAAAACAAGCATGCCACATCACAAAGACATGGCAACCCAACCAAGACAAAGTGAGCCCTAGAATTTCAGTAATTTAACCTAAACTTAATGACTTAGTATCTAAAAGAATCTACTATTATTAATTTTTAATTATCCCTTAGGATTAGTTTTAATTCATACAAATTTTAAATTAAAAATAATCTAGCATATTTTATTTTTATTATATGAATGTTTTGCCTGCATATATATCTGTTCAACTCATGTGTACTTGGTCCCTAAGAATGTCAGAAGAGGTCATCAGAGCCCCTGAAAAGGGTGTTACAGGCAGGCAGCTATAAGCTACTGTATGGGTCTTGGGAATTGAACCCTTGTCCTCTGCTGAGCCATCTCGCCAGTCCCCAGTACTATCTAACTTATCTTATAGTTAAAGAAACTAAAGAGTTTAGAGATTAAGAAACTTTACTAAATATAATATCTCATTTCCCTAAAGTTGCATTATTAGCTAATAATTTGCAAGTATTGCCAGGCGTGGGGCACACACCTTTAATCCCAGCCTCAGGAGGCAGAGGCAGATGGATCTCTGAGTTCAGACCAGGCCAGCCTGGTCTACAAAGTCATTTCTAGGACAGCCAGGACTGTCACACAGAAAAACCCTGTCTTGAAAATCCAAAATAGCTTTTTCCCCTGCCGCCGCAAGTGGTGCAGAGGCAGAGGCTCAGGTGTGTTCAAGATTCGGCCTCACCCGTAATCCACTGCCATGGCCGAGAAAGGCATTGCTGCTGGAGGTGTAATGGACGTCAACACTGCTCTTCAAGAGGTGCTGAAGACCGCCCTCATCCACGATGGCCTAGCACGTGGCCTACGCAAAGCTGCCAAAACCTTAGACAAGCACCAGGCCCACCTTTGTGTGCTGGCATCCTACTGCAATGAACCCGTGTTTGTCAAGCTGGTGGAGGCACCGTGTGCTGAGCACCAGACCAACCTGATTAAGGTTGATGACAACAAGAAACTGGGGGAAGGGGTAGGCCTCTGTAAAATCTCAAGAGGGAAAGCCACGGAAAGTGGTTGGTTGCAGTTGTGTAGTGGTTAAGGACTATGGCAAAGAATCTCAGGCCAAGGATGTCATCGAGGAGTACTTCAAATGCAAGAAATGAATAAATAAATTTTTTGCTCATTTAAAAAAAAAAAGAAAGATAATTCAAAATAATAATAATATATATAATATAACACTATATTGTTGTTGTTGTTGTTGTTATTATTATTATTTGCAAGAATCAAAATGAGTTATCTTTATACCTGATACTGATAGTAGGGCAATCATTTTGGGCTGTTTGTCTAATAAGAAAGTAAAAAACCCATTAGCTATTCTATCTCTTAGCTAGCCTCCCTTCTGATCCACTGATATATTAAAAGCAAAGCAGGTACAAAGAATATACCTGTGATCATGAACTAACTAGTCCAGTGAAAACAATGACTGAATCAAAAGGATTCATTATATTTGACTTACTTTTTGTGAAAATATTTCAATCACCATCAATGAGTCACACAAGATAGATACTATTGATAATATACATGTGTGTAGTTCTTAGAAAGGTTTCCAAATCTTCATACTAAGACATAATTTTAACAAGCAGTATGGCAGCAGTATTAACCTTATAGCTCCAATAGGAGGCCAGCCCCTGGGCTGTGGAGAGCTCAACAGGTAAAGAGCTGCCATAAGAACAAGGCCTGTGCTCAGTCCCCAGCACCTATGTAGAGGACAGGGTGTGCTGGCACACACTGGGCATGTAACAGAAACAGGGGGACCCAACCTCTGCAGCACCAACGGCAAGCATAGTCTAACTGGCAAAATCAGCTAACAGTGAAGGAGTGATGACCCTGTCACAAAAAGTGGGCCTCTCCGAGGAACCACACCCAAGGACAGCCTCTGGCCTCCACATGTCTATGCACATGTGCATATGTGCATGCACATACACACAAAAAAGTCCTTACCAAAATAACTTTGTATATACTTTATATACTTTTTATATCCTTGACTCCTTCTTGTTGAACGTATTTGTATACCACATGGGTCCTGGGGATCAGGCTCAGCTCCTCCGGCTTGGTGACAAGCATCTTTACTAGCTGAGCCATCTTGCCAGGCACTTTGAATTTTAAACAAGAGCACATCTACTGCTCTTAATAAACAAAAACAAGCTTTCTCATGTACACACATGCATAAACACACTCAAAACTTTTAAAATTAAGCTGGGCATGGTGGCACACACCCCTATTGCTAGCACTCGGGGAGGCAGAGGCAGACAGATCTCTGTGAGTTTGAGACTAACCTGGTCTACAAACAGAGTCCAGGGCAGCCAAGGCTACACATAGAAACCCTGTCTCAAAAACCAAAGGGAAAAAAATGGGGGGGTGGGGGGTTGGGGGGGCTCTTTTGTAACTAATTTTTAGTTATGTCACACACAGGTTTTTTTTAAGTCCAAAATATATTAATATTCTAATGACTACACACATATCTCTGAAGTTAATTATCTCTGTTATACCTTATTTCTATGATCCCTGTTATGGTCTGGCTATATAATAAATGCCAGCAGTTCAGAAACAGCTTGCAGCAGAGCAAGCCATCATATTATAGGTGAATAAAGTACGTGGGTACTGCCTCTGTGAGGTACACAACTGACAAATTTTATTATATAGGAACACATATATTAACTCTAAATTTTCTAAATTTTCCTTCATACCATGTCACACGCTAAATAATTAGCCTAACCTACTAATATGGTATTAGCACCACAGAGAACTTGCTATGGAGCTGTGCATATACAGTGGCTCAACAGCAATTTTCCTTCGCATATTTTGTCCCAGGAATCCTCAGAGAGTAAGCACGTTATGAGAAACATACATGTTCAGTGACATCAGGCAAAGACACTAATGATCCCTCCCAGACTACCTAAACTAGCCATAGCTGGAGTGTTTTCTGTTTTCAAACACTGAGACCAACTCGTAAAAATATGTTGAACAATATCAATTGCCAGGGTGGGTTTCGTGTATTATATACTTAAAAGGAGATGGTAACTTGTACAATTTCTTCCCTGGTCTGTCCCAAGTACTTCAAACCATGCCTGGTACTTTGGTCAGCCCTAAAAATATTGGAATAACCAAGTAATTACTTAAGTGTAATCATAAAAGTAGCCTGGTGCATGTTCTGAAAGATAATCTGTGGGACCTGTACAAAACCACATGTGTCTGGAAGCTGAAGGAGATTTGAAATCTTCTCCCTGTTTTGGAGTGACAAAGCATGAGCGTTCCACTCAGTCTTAACTAAAAAGGATTCTTGCCTGGGTTGCTGTCTCGCCTGGGTTGAGCCCTGCTTGGCATTTCTGTCCTGCTCTCGAGTGCTGAGATTACAGACACACACCACTATGCTTACCTATGGATCACAAAGTGTCACATACCCAGTTTCTGGTATTTATTTTAGTCACTGTACAAAGACATACATTCCTCCACCACTTACAGGATGTTACTGTCACACAGTGTCTAATTCCATCAACCACACTCAGACAATATCAATGAAATAGTACAGAGTTCTCCGAGTTATATTTCATATGCAGTCCACATATCATATGTAAGATTCCAAAGTAAAGTTCCAAAGAATTCTTCTTTCCTCAAGAAATAAACCTTAAGATGGCTCAGCAGTTAAGAGCACTCTCTGCTCTTCCAGAGGTCCTGAGTTCAATTCCCAGCAACTACATAGTGGCTCACAAGCATCTATACCCTCTAACGCCCTCTTCTGGTGGGCATGCAGATAGAGCACTCATATACACAAAATAAATAAATTTAAAAAAAAAAAAAAATCAAAGAAGAAACAAACGTCTTTCACAATGCCCTGCAAAGGAGATCTTAAAGTCAGTTCCACACATGTAGTACCATACCTAAGGACCCCTTGGGCTGTTGGCTGTTTGGTGGTATGTTCTCCTTAGCCATAGAGATCAATATTTTACTGTTTTCAGAGAGTTTTTCCGATGCCTTTCCCTGGAAAAGACATGAACATTTACAAATCAAAGGGGAGAACTCCATAAAATATACAATTCTTCTCAAAACTTATTTAACACACTAAATAATTTGGCACAGATTTTAGTATAAAGTTTCGGAAATTAACCAAATCAGCTACATACTGTAACAGCTCTTCTGACGCCTTATAATTGAGTTTCTATTAAATGCATTGTGCCAGACACTAGAAACTAAAAGTAAAATAAAAAATTGAGAAGCTTCTGCTATAGAGCTTATACACAGCTAGAGGACACAAAATAAATATAATTCTTAGTTATATAATGTTGTTTACATGTAATATTTACATTTGCATGACACGGAAAGAGTGCAGATGAGGTGGCTCAGTCAATGAAGCACCCTCGGCAAGTTTGAGGACCTGAGTTTGGATTCCCAATACCCATGTAAAAGCCAGGCCCAGCAGCATGTGTCTGTAACCCAAGCTCTGAGGGATCAGAGACAGAGTGTGACGATCACTGGCCAGGTAGCACAGCAAATCCTATAAACTCCAAGGAGAGTGAGAGGATCTCAAAAGAGAAGGTGGCATCAAGGAAGACACCTAATGTGGACATCAGGCTTCCCTTACACACACATAAACCACATGTATGTGTAGACACATCCATATGAACATATACATCTCACACACTCACATACACACACACACACCTCAAAAAAGAAGGTAGCAGCAATCAAGGAAGACACCTAATGTAGACATGAGGCTTCCTTCCACACATACTCAAACCACATGCACCTGTGGACACACCTACACGAACATATACAATACACACACACAGACACACACACACACTTACAGGGAAGGACTAGGAAGACAAAAGATAGAGCAAGATTAAAAGACCCAGAGATGGTGAGGGAGGGACTACAAGGCCTCAGTGAGCAGAGAATCCTTAAGTGGTGAAACATAAAGTTGTATACAGTAATACGCTCAAACATGCACACTCACCCTGGGTATCAAGCAATTATGAGCATGCCCTGCCACTGGATGAGAGTATCAATCTGAATCCATCCCTGTGTCTACTTGAACAAACTACTTAACTCCTTTGGGTCTCATTTTCTTGATCTCTAAAATAAAACAAAAAACAAAACGCCCCTACTTCATAAAGATATTATGACTAGAGGAAACACTACACAGAAAGCTCTGGCCATAACTCCTTTTACACAGACTGTTTGGGAGGAAGACAACCATGGCCAATATTTAAAAAGACAAGCACTTAGCCAGTGTCAGGAATCAAAGCCTATCACCAACTCTGGCATCTTAGTCTCAGTATTTAACTTCCCAATGCCTCACTGTACTACCTGAAAATTATAGTAAGAGGTGCATTGAAATATAGCCTTTTAAGGTTATGTTCTACTTGCATTTAAGAACTCCTACGTTTAGCTATATAAATAAAATGTATGGTTAGAATGTCAGGATTAGGTGGGTGTGATGGCACACACCTTTAATCCCAGCACTCGGGAGGCAGAGGCAGGCAGATCACAGTGAGTTCGAGGCCAGCCTGGTCTACAAAGTGAGTCTAGGACAGCCAAGGCTACACAGAGACACCCTGTCTTGAAAAAAGAAAGGGGGGTGGAGGGTGGGGAGTGGGCTGGAGAGATGGCTCAGAGATTAAGGGCACTGGCTGCTCTTCCAAAGGTCCTGAGTTCAATTCCCAGCAACCACATGGTGCCTCACAACCATCTACAATGAAATCTGATGCCCTCTTCTGGCTAGTGGGTGTACATGCAGGGAGATCACTGTATACGTAATAAATAAATCTTAAAAAAAAAAACAAAGAATGTCATGATTATCATCACAATTTTGTTATCTGTGTGGGACAGATGCTAAACCAAATGAGACAGTGAGAACCAGGTAAGCCCAAATTGATTTGTGCAAGCCATTGTATACAGATAATCTCATTATAGTAGAACATATGGTACAGACTGTGTCTTGTTAACACACACTGAGCCTGAAAGATGGCATCTGTCTCCATCAGCGCACTGTTCCCAGAGCCCAGCATGGCTCCTATTACAATCTCAATATTTGCTAAATGGAATAAATCAATCACTCTTACATCAAAATAAAAGCAATTTAACAAAACTTTCCAGACACTGCTTTTCACAAACAAATATATTAAAATACTTGTTCTAAAAAGCAAATAGTACAAAATAAATCATTCCAATAAATTTACTAATATATTTTTAAAACATTTTTTATTCATTTAATCTGAGAACTTGCTTTTCTATCTGTTCTGCTTAACCTCCGGGCCTCTCACCCCTCCTCATCGTGTTAAATACTTTATCAAGTATTAGAGCTCCAACAAGAGAGGAGATCGTGACCCCACTAAAAGTGCACTCAAAATCTGGCAATTCATGTCTAGAGTCAGGCTCTCACAATCAGCACACGGGTGTCCCCATCAAACTAAAGTATGAAGCAGAAGATTCTCACTGCGTAATCCTCAGAACAGTCTCAGTGAAACGTGTTTGGTAGGGTCTGGAGGGGATGATTGGGTCAGTTTGTTGATTGGTTGGTTGTTGGCTGTTTCGTTGGTTGGTTTTTAGGCAGGGTCTCACTGTGTAGCTCTGACTGGCCTGGAATTCTTGCTATATAGATCAGGCTGGTCTTGAACTCACAGCAATCCACCTGCCTCTGCCTCTCATGTGTCACCAGATCCAATTTAATAAAGCAAGTTGAAAAATAATTACTAGTCTTGCCTTCATCTCCATGTAAGGTGGGTCACTCGCCAATTGTGCTTTGTCTTTGGCCAGTTTCGCTTTTTGCTCTTCAATAAATTCATCCAAGCTATCTGCCATTTTGTAGAGTCTGAAAAAAAGAACAGTCTTCAATGAGCACAACTATATTGTAGTGGTTTTAGCTAAAGTATTAAGACAAAGTCTTGGTCCACATTTAGTATTTAATCTCAATTATCACATTGTTAACTTCACACTTAAGCATGAACCATCTGTCTCTTCCTCTTCAATTCCCCAGAAAAGTCTTTCACACAGGTTAAAGTGGTCAAAGTACTTTATATGCATGCTTGGGAATCTCACAATGAAACATTCTATATAATTATATGATAACCAAAAAGACATTACAACAAATGAGATCAACAGCCACAACCATAATCCATATTCACACATTCGAAAAACAAAAAAAGGAAATAAAAACTTAAATCTTTAAAACATTTTTCTCTGAAAAACTATTTGAAATTAATTTTGAGCTGGGCAATGGTGGCACATGCCTGTAATTCCAGCACTCTAGAGGCACAGGCAGGTGGACCTCTGTGAGTTCAAGACCAGCCTGGTCTATAGAGTGAGTTCCAGGGCAGCCAGGATTACACAGAGAAACCCTGTCTTGAAAAATAAAAAAAGAAATACTATACATAATTTATATATTAATGAAAAATAATAGTATAATCTTTATTTGATACCCTAAATCTGACTGGCTTAGCTTGCCCTAAACAATGATTTCTCAGATAGTAAGGGCAAATACATGCATAAAATGGGCACAGAATAACATTTGTCTTATTCAAATACTAAAAAGTCACATGCCCCAGGTATAGACTTAACATGGTAATGAGACACTGCTGGAAAAACCAACCCTGATGAAGGCTAGGAGTGAGTGCACACCTAACATTGGATCCCAACACTTGGAGGCAGAGGTAAGTGTCATCTCTGTAAGTTCAACCAAACAGCCTATTGCACAGTGAGTTCCAGGCCAGCCAAGGTTACACGGTGAAGCTCCTCCCATCCCCACAAAAAAACAAAAAACAAAAAACAAAAAACAAAAAAACACCACCAAAAAAAAAAAAAAAAAAGAGTCACGATGCAAGAGAGCCTTAACCTAACTCCGTGCGATAAGAACAGGAAGCAAAGGTCCCTGCTGATGCTATAAAGCTGAGTATGTTTTTCTGGACTTGGCATCAGTTATGCTTCCCCCAGGCTGCCTCCCTTATGCTTAACTATAAGAACAAGCTGTGTCTGAAACACTATGTCTCTGTCCAGGAGGCTTTCCCATGCCCCTCTACTGTCATTCTTCCCCTGAGCCCAGAGAACTAATCATCTCTTATCTGTCTCTATAATTTTGTCTAACTTTGAAGTTTCACATAAATGGAAACACCAAAGGCAACCCCTGAGCTTCTTAGTAAGAGAGGATCAGAAAAGAATCATATGACTGGAGCTTGAGCTCAGTGACTTACAGGAGGGTATAAGAAAACAGAACTTTGCCATCAGGAAGTGGGAAAATTTTATGGCTGGACATTTTAATAAATCTTAACTATAGCAAGAGATAAAAATGCAACTGGTAAATGTAGAGGAACTTGAATTCAGAACATGGCTGCTCTGGCAAGAAATCACATCCAAAGACCTTCTAGGTCTGTGTGATGTAACTGGAATGCAAATAAGGCTTTAATCCAGGAGACAGAGGCAAGCAGATTTGAGCTGAAGGCCAGCCTGGTATTGAGCAAGTATCAGGTAAAGAAAAGCTTAGGCCCAGGCATGGTGGTACACACTTTCAATCCTAAACAATGAAGGTAAAAGTTCATAGACGGAAGCACCTATGTTTGGAAGTGATGTTTAATTGAGTAGCAGAAAAAGTGACAAATCAGAGAAAATTTTGACAGAATAAGCTATGCCCAACTCTTAAAAGAAGAGAGAGGAAAAGGAAGCTATTTAAAGAGCAATGAAAGGAGAAAGGACAGTTTTACAGAGAGGCTGAAAGAGAGAATAAGTTGGACACAGGTGAAGACAAAACAAGCCAAAGAATGAAAAGGAGCCAGAAGATTAGAGAAGATTGCTGGAGTTGGTTTGAAGCCAGGCAAAGCAATTCAGGGACCAAGAGAAAAGCCAGATTGTATAAATTAGCTGAGAGGAGTTTGAGCCAGAACACCTGAACTGAACCAGCCAGCTATGAGCTCAGTAAGAACTAGAAAGGGTGAGCTTATTAAGCAGTAAGTCTCAGAGGCTGAAGACAGTCTAGGCCTAGGTTAGATTGTACGGAGGCTAGAAGCTTCCAGGACAACAGCTGATACAGGCAAATGAAAGTTACTGTTTCAGGTAAAGAAGCAACACTCATTCCAATCTTGGGGATCTGTTTCTACAAGGCATGGTTTTGCTCTTATGCACATAAGCAGGTTATATGACGTTGATATTCAAAATTGTTTATTGTCAACAAGACACAAAGGCATAAACCATATAATACTTGTAGTCATAGCTGCTTTTCTCTTTATTCCTAAAAGTGTGCAACAGTTTACATAATAGCATTTCAACCACAAAATTATGCACAAATTATTTAGTGGATAATAAAGGCTGGTCGATGGGCAAGGCCTAGATGCAAATACAGTAAGACTGTTTACAATGTAAGGATTAAATTGCCCCACCCAAAATAAGCTGAAAGAAAGCTAAATGGGATTCTGCATTGTCTGGACACTCTATAAAATATACAATTACATTTTTCATGGTATTATTATCGGGTAGGTACTTTTCCCTAGTAGCTACAAGCAGAGAATATAGATCAGAGTTTTCAAGGAAAGTTTTATCATAAGACCTGACTGTCCACTGTTTTCTGATTCTAGTTTATGTAAAATACGCTCTTTAATCTATGTCTAGGAGTCTTCATTTATAAATGGAAATACTACTTACTACAGAGTTATTAAGAATAATGCATCACATATGTAACAGAGAATAACAGTTACTTTATTAACTGTCACTGTATTTTCATAGTCTTTGTATAAATTAACACTCACTTCTTAAAAGCATCCAGGCTGGAGGTACATCTCAGAAACAAAACATGTACTTAACCTGCATAAGACTCTGAATCAATTTCCAAAATAAAAGAAAGACTGACTCTAACCCCCGCCCCCAGACACACAAAAAAGTAAAGAAAAAGAAAAAGAAAAAAATTTTAAAGGGGGAGGGAGTAAGAGAAGAATGGTGGGAAAGCCTCTAGATTTAAAGTGTGTTGAGATTTAAATCATTAATCGATACTTGGCTGTCATGATCCAAGTCAGCACAAGGGGAAATGTTACCTCTGTCCTTTTCTCTCTCAAGTAGGGCAGAGCACATATTCTCGCCAATACGGAAAAATGAGAAATGCAACATGATTCTCCATGTTAACCAGAGTATTATTCTAGACTGCAAGGGGTGCTAGGACTTGCGAGGAGGGTAGATAAATAGCACATGATCCTTGCCTGAATATTTAGACCATATCCCCTGCCACAGTGACAACCTAATCAGTCTAGGATTCGGGGGGAAATATGAGATAGCTCTAAAGGAGTCAGTAAAGTCACCAACAATTTAAATGTCTAGGACTTTCATCAACTATATAGATAGTAAGTTCCAGGATAGCTTGAGCATACTATATGGCAAGACACTGTCTCAAAAATGGCAATATATTATTGTCATTGACCTTGGGATATAGAGGGCTATATATGTGTGTGTTTATTTGTTATTGGGTTGGGGTTGTACCTTAGTAGGAAATCACTGCCTAGCAGGTGTGAAACACTAGATTCAATCCCAAACACCTGGTGGAAGAGCTGATTTCTATTTAGTATGGAGGTTCATACGTATAACCCCAGTACTTGGAAAAGTGAAGCATCAGAGGCAGCTGAGGCTACATAGCGAAACCCTATCTCAAAAATATCATACCCCCCAAAAGTTAAACTATAGGAGGTAGCTGCCTGCAGAAAATTACTCCACAGCAAGACAAAGGACTAAAGACAGACTGTCAGGGAGAAATGATAAGATGTAGGCAGGAAGTGAGGACAGGCACCTGAGGAAGCCGTAGACATCAGAGGGGAAGATGAAGTTTCTCAGTAATCCACCCAGGAAGGGTAGCACAGGCTTTTTCTCCTTTACAGAAGACACTCACATGAGGAACTGACTCTGGGTACATCCAAATTTTGACAAATCACTGTGAATTGTGCTAAGAAGCACATATACTATGTTGCTGAGGTAAGAGCATGATGTTGGAGAA
Source organism: Acomys russatus (assembly GCF_903995435.1). Taxonomy (NCBI): domain Eukaryota; kingdom Metazoa; phylum Chordata; class Mammalia; order Rodentia; family Muridae; genus Acomys; species Acomys russatus. The sequence continues at coordinate 23,088,775 of NC_067138.1, forward strand.
CAGCGTACAAAATTGGGAGTGAACATATATGAAAGCATTTAAAGCCTGAGCAACTATCATCAGCATACCATTAACAGAAAAGGCAGGCATACGCATACGTGAGGTTAAGGTGCTTTGTCTATGCAGAAGTGCTAATACACTTGCTCAATCACTTCTGTCTACCACTCAGGAGGCACAGCACAGCACAGCACATTCTGAGTGATGTTTAAAAGATAGTATTGAAAATTGGTGAGATGGCTCAGCCATTAAAGGCTAGGCTCACAACCAAAAAGGCTGTGGAATTTGCTTAACTTTGTAATTGTTAAGCCACACTTTTCTGAAAACCATATGAGAAAAAGTACCCTGAAAGCACCCTTTCCCATCTGCCTCATCTAACCCTGCCTGCTCCCTTCCCAGACCATCCTTGGGCAGTAGATGGAAAAGATCCTCTCTATAGGAACATGTCAGCAAATACAACACCAGAAAGTTCACAGAAAAGTAAGGGGGAAAAGACAACATCTCCCTACTTTCTTTTGGGGCTCCTTTTTGCTTAATGTGACAAGCCATTCTTCCACATAAAACAGCTTCTTAGCACAACTGGCTTTTTTTTTTTTTTTTTTTTAAGATTTATTTACTATATATATAGTGTTCTGCCTCCATGTACACCCACATACCAGAAGAGGGCACCAGATCTCATTATAGATGGTTGTGAGCCACCACGTGATTGCTGGGAATTGAACTCAACCTTTTCGAAATAGCAGCCACTGCTCTTAACCATCTCTCCAGCCCATAACTGGCTTTCTTTTAAGCTTTTTTTCCCCTAGAGACAGAGTCTCCCTACGTAGGCCTGGTTGACCTAGAACTCAGAGATGTGCCTGCCTCTGTCTGTAGAGTGCTGGGATTAAATGCATGTGCTGTCACACTCAGCTATAAATTTCTATTGATTGCTTTTAAAACCTTACATTGCAGCCGGGCGTGGTGGCGCAGGCCTTTAATCCCAGCACTCGGGAGGCAGAAGCGGGAGGATCGCAGTGAGTTCGAGGCCAGCCTGGTCTACAAAGTGAGTCTAGGACAGTCAAGGCTACACAGAGAAACCCTGTCTCGGGGGTGGGGGGGGGGGGGGAACAAGACCTTACATTGTACAAACTTTGAAAACTAGGTCTTAACAAAACTCCTAGATGGGCTTCTTAATCCTATTATCTTTAGGGCTCGGAAGATGAGTCCCACTGCTAACATTTAATGAAAACTTGATTCCGAGCTGGCAAAATGGCTCAAAAAGTACAGGCACTTGCAACCATGCCTGATGACCGAGTTTGATACCCTGGACTCTGCGGAAAGAGAGAGAACTAAATTCAAGTTTCGTCCTCTGACCTCTGTATGCATGTTATGCCCTGCGCATGTATTCATATACGTGCATACATACACAACATTTTCTCAAACCAGATTTTAAATTCCAAATAAAAATAATAAAATCAAGACAGAGAGGGAAGGGTCTATCCCATCAAGCAACTACAGTGACACACACACACACACACGAGGTTTCATAGGGCTATGGAGAACATTAACTTGACTTGCAAAGTGCAAAACATTAACGAAACCCCCCACCCCTCAGGTGCAAGCACGCAGTGAGGCTTAGCGCAGCTTGGCGCGCCAGCAGCAGAGAAGGCGCGGGAGAGCCACTAAGGTCTCTCGGGAGATGCCAGTAGCAAATGCCTAGGAAAGCGTCAACGCGTTGTCAGGCAACCCACAGGCCCGGAGGCCACCCGGGAGTCTGCCGCGCGTGTGCAGGGCACCGCCCCCAGCCTGGCAGCCGCGAGACCAGCGCCCCGGATCGAATCGGGCCACCGCCTCGCGACCCGTGCCTCCCAAACCGGGACCCGCACCCCGCACCTCCGCACTTCCCCCCGTGACACCCTGAGGATCCCCAGCTCCGCCCGGCAGGCTCGATCCCCCGCCCCGGCGACCCGGGCGCGCCGACGCGTCCCGCAGCCTCCCACACCCGCTGCTCACCGACTTACCCGGGAGTCACGCCGCCCGCAGGCTCCACAGTCGGAGGTGCAGGCGACGCCCGGCGCAGACCAAATTATCGGTCGCCCGCCCCTGGACTCCGCCTCTCAGCCCAGCCCTCCGCCCGCCCTCCGCCAACCGCGGCCCCGCCCCCGTGGGGAGCTGACGGAGCTGCGCAGCCGAGGGCGCCCCCTGCAGACCCGGAGGCCACACGGTGCACCAGCTCCAGCGCCCCAGGGATTGGGGATTGGTGTAATGTGGTTGCCACTCTCCGGGGCTAAATCTATGCTAGCCACCCAAGCAAGGATGGTAGTGAGGCTGTCTGAGGACTCTCAGCATCGCTCTCACTGGCCTTAATTACTCCCTGCCCAGCAGTCTGGTCAACTCTGTGTCCCGGGCTTTCATTACCATGACATGCTACCGTGTGTACGTTCTGAGTGCCTCAGGAATACTCTAAGGTGCCTAGTGTGTCCTAAATTAGGCTGTAATGAGGGTTCTATTTTAATTTGGGGGTTTGTTGTTTGTTTATTTCATTTTGACACAGAGGCTCAAATACTCCGGGGTGGGGGGAAGCGGGGGCAGTTCGAACTCTTGATCCTCCAGCCTCCACCTTCCAAGTACTAAAATTATAAAAGTGGAGCAAGGTCCCATCTAGTTTGTGTGATTCTTGCTTTGTTTTGTGTCCTAGACTTTTTGAGACAGGATCTCCAGTAGTCCAAGCTAACCTCAAATCGCTAAGTGTGGGAGGCTTTCCTTGAATTCATCCTCCTGCCTCCACCTCCTAACTCCTAGGATTAAGGGCAAGTGTCACCAGGTTCAACTTTATAAGGTAGTTAAAGGGCAATTTTTTTTTTTTTTTTTTTTTTTTGGAACTTCTGAAACCAATGTCAAAAAACAACAGCTGTGGTTAAGAGTTAAAATTATGTTTTTGTTTTTAGCTAACTTGTCTGCTAAGCACCTCCTTAAAAGAGGATACAGCCACCTGGTGGTGGTCTTGCACAGTCTTTAATCCCAGCATTTAGGAGGCGGGGACAAGCAGATCTCTTGAGTTTGAGGCCAGCTTGGTCTACACAGCAAAACCCTGTCTCAAAAATAAATAAATAAATAATAATAGGAGGTTACATCACCGTGCTTACTGGGAAAAACAAAACGTCCATGTAAAGCAGTTACAGAGCCTTCCTATGGAGGGAGAGGTTACTGTCAAAGAGTTAATGGAAGGCATCCCTGAGCTGTATTTTTTTGTTTTTCCAAGACACGGTTTCTTGTGTAGCCTTGGCTATCCTGGACTCGCTTTGTAGACAGACCGGGCTGGCTTGGCTATCCTGAACGCTCTTTGTAGGCGAGGCTAGCCTCGAGCTCACAGAGATCCACCTGCCTTTGCCTCACAAGCGCTGGGATTACAGGCTCGCGCCACTGTGCCTGGCTTTAAATACTAATGTGTGCTCTGAACAAGAAATGTCACGAAGTGCCTTTCAAGCGATGCTAAACAACTAATTATATTGCTAAGGCAAGGAAAAAGTACAAATAGAATGAAAAGCTGGGTCAGGATAGCTTTGGCTATATAGAACTGCTAATACACTTGTTCAAACACTCCTACTACTCAAATGAGATGATGAAGCTGGAGAAATCTGTAGGAATCGTGTTATGAAGAGCTATAATCCTTTTTCCCCCAAGCAATATAATATATATATAATTTATATTCGTATTAAATAAAAAAACATAAATTTCATGCTTAACTTTTACAATCTAGTGAGCATCTGGGCATGAGAATAAAGGGGATAAAACCTAAAAACACTGAGGACTGAAACAAGTTTCGCCTTGACTGCTAAAAGAAACATTGTCCAGATTAATTCTACACTGAAACAAATTATGTTCGCAGCACTGAAGACAAACTTTAAAAAGAGCACTAATGCACTCATAGCTCCTAACACTTATATAAATGTTACCCTCTAAACACCTCGAAAAAGTTAACCTTAGCAACCGGTGAGTTTTGCTTGCCTCCTCGCAACAGTAGCGAAAACACAAAAGCGAAACCTCAACCACAAACCCGTGAGGCTTGACGCTGCGCGAAGAATTAGCGTAAAAGAGTCTGTCACGTGATCTTCCCCTCCAAAATCAATATCCAGAGCTACTTACGCCTCTGTTTCTCTAGAGACATTTAGTATTGCAGATAATTTACTTCATCTGAAGAACCTACGCTCACAAAAAAACATAGTACCCAAGCCGAGTCTCCGCCTACACGCAATATGGCGGGGTCCGAGTCTGCGCAGAACGAGCCGAGACGGCTCATCCCTTTCTGGCAGGTCAACAAGTCCTTCCGGCGCGAAAGGCTGTACCATTCTCACACCGACACTTTGCGTCCCTCGCAGTTCACGCGTACAGCTTGCCGAGCCAGCATGTTCTCTTTTCATCCGCAAGACTATTCTTAGCTCACCCGACCCTTAGGAAGTGCTTTCTATATCGGTGCCGCCGCCGCCGCGCCCCAGGCAGGCGAATGGTCTGGACCAACGTCACCTCCGGTCTTAAGTGTCATGGCTGCCTTGAGAGTCTAGTGAGTGTGCGCCCGCGGTGGGGAAGGTGCAAGCCCGCACGCGGAGCCCCAGCAAAGTAAAGTTGCAACTTGATTGTGGAGGCGACAGCTTCTCCGGTCCCTCGGCCATGGCAGCTTCCGGGAGCGGTATGGCCCAGAAAACCTGGGAATTGGCCAACAACATGCAGGAAGCCCAGAGTATCGATGAAATCTACAAATATGACAAAAAACAACAGCAAGAAATCCTGGCAGCGAAACCCTGGACTAAGGAGTGAGGAGGTCCCTGGCGAGATGCAGGGGAGGGAAGGGATGGCGGGAGTTTAAGAGACCCTCGAGGGATGGGAGTTGAAATGGGTGGAGAGCTTCGCTTTCTGAGGGCCCTTGACAGAATACTGGCCACAGTGGTTTTTTAGTCTGCATTATCCGAGTCGGTAGAGCCTAACCCCTCTTCTAGGGCCTGCTTCCTTTCCGCTTTCAGAAAATTTCTTTAGCCGACTTGCCTCCAGGGAATCTAAGGGGCAGATTTAGGATGTCACTTTCTCAATCTGATTATTTTCATAATTCACACACGCTCTGCCTTGAACCTAGTAGCTTCATGCACCTTGTGGCAGGTTCAGTGGATCCCAAACTGAGGCGTGTGGACATTTTCAGAAAGCGAATGAGCAGGCCACTGACAAAAAACAAAAACAAAACAAAACTCTTTAAGAGATTTATTTTCCTGTAACTATTTTAGAGACATACCAAGTCTTACCGTTAGTCCTCTAAAATAGTACTACAAGTCATGTAAGTCCTATTAAAAAATAGAGCTTAAGTGCTATTTGCCCCCTAGCCAAACCCATGTTTCTTGGGGACTGACTACAAGTCAAAAGATTATAGAGCAGATTGTGTTAAGGAGGGTGAAGGAAAAAAAAAAAATCACAGAAGGATGCTGTCTTATCTGCCTCACTATTTTCAGGTATTTTGTTTTGTTAGCAAAGCTGGCTTTAACTGACAGTATTCAATTTTCATAATATTCTTGAGTAGTTACTGTGGCCTGGCACTGGCTTGAAGATCTTCATGTCATTTAATAATCACGGCAATCCAGTACTGAACTTTCATTCCTATCCTGTAAATAGGAAAATGAGCAAATACTTTCAGAAAGTCACCTCATGATCATACTACAGCAGTGAACTCAGGAGCAACAGACTGAAAAAGCAAGTCTCACAATACAAACATTGACTAGCATTAGGAAACTAAAATATCTAAGCTTATCTGTAAGATAAGAGTAAACCTAGCTATTGATGATGTCATGGGATTAGATGAAGTAATTTTAAACTTCTGGATGAACCATATGTAATGAGAGCACAGTGATGGTTGTCTTTCTCTTTTCCTCCAGTAAACAGAGTACCCAAATTTTTAATTTATGTCTTGATTTCCAAGACGGCCTCAGTATCTTTCAGCTTGTGGTTGAAATTTAGCAAAAACTGGGAGTCGCACTTGGTTGCTTTCTGTGGGCAGGCGCCCGAAACACTGAGTGACCTGCATAGATTACCTGGCTGTACCTAAAGCAAGCTGCTCTTTTGAGGTTGATGTAAACTGTCCACTTTTGTCACCATACGGCTCTAATGTTAGTTCTGACATATTGGCTACCTCAGTGTTTTTCCAATGTGTATGTTCAAGAGTTTAATCACACACAATGATTCCGTCACAGGAGAAGTAAGGATATTAAATCTACTTTCTAATTTGCAAGATGATAATAGAAGGAAGCAACACATTTTGACACGCTGTTTCTTTGAGAGTATCTTAAAAGGCAGGTTAATAAAGCTCATAACAGCACCTTGGGTTTTAGTTATTCAGGGACTGAGCTAAACACTTGATGTATTTTTTTCATACTAACTGTGAAATACCTATTTATAGCAATGTAATCTGGCATAGACATTAAGTGGTCCTGATGCCTCAATTAGGGCATATCAGTGTCAGTATCAAAAAGCAAACCTGAGCAGGCCAATCTCAGAGGCCACTTTGTAAAATTAGGTCCTCTGACTCAGAGGGCAAGAGTGCTTGCTATCAAGCAAGTAGACCTGAGTTTAAATCCCCTGCATCTGTGTGTGTCTGTGTGTGTGTGTGTGTGTAACAGCATTAGATGGAAGGAAAACAGCTTTCTGCAAGCTAGTCAGCCAGCCTAGCCAAAACAATAAGTTCCCAGTTAGTGAGAGACTGTCTCAAGGGATTAAAGTGCCAGTAACATAGAGGAGAGTGAGGTGGGTGTGCTGAGACCAGCCTGTGTATAGATAAGAGTTCCAGGACAGCCATGGATATACAGAAAAATCCTGTATCAAAAAAAAAAAAAAAAAAAAAAAGAAGAGGAAGACACCCAACAACCCCCTGTCATCTCACACTGATAACCATGTACCACATACAATAAGTAACTTATTTAACAAATCAATAAATTTAGGTCAGAAAGTTAGAACTGAGAAGATAATCAGAGCAATGGTAGTTCCATGTTAATAGAGAAAATAGACCTATGGAGCTGGTCATATTATTTCCCCACTTCACTTCAATAGTATAATTAAATTTACCTCAGACTCTTCACTTTCCCCAAGGGACACATAATGACTTGTGATGTTATTTCCAAGCACCTTGTACTTACTGCTTTCTTTCTCTTCCCACACTTACACTCCCCTTTCATCACCCTAAAGCCCTCGGTACTTATTTATTTTCACAAGAAGACGTCTTTTGAAAGTGTACCTTAATCATGCTGTGATTTTGTTTTGTAGTCACCATTACTTTAAATACTGCAAAATCTCAGCGTTGGCTCTACTGAAAATGGTGATGCATGCCAGATCAGGTGGCAACTTGGAAGTGATGGGTCTGATGCTGGGGAAAGTGGATGGTGAGACCATGATCATCATGGACAGCTTTGCTTTGCCTGTAGAGGGCACTGAAACCCGAGTAAATGCTCAGGCTGCCGCCTATGAGTATATGGCTGCATACATAGAAAATGCCAAACAGGTAAAAGCATTGGTTCTTTTTCTTTTATTACATTGTTTCTTAAAGCTTAATAACGCTTAAGAGTCTCAGGATGCCTTCTGGGTTTCTGAACTTAAAACTGCCCTTTTCACATTAAATCTGACACTTTAAATTGAACAGTTTTTATGTAAAGCATTAAAAGGCTTGTGAGATATGGTGTTAGAGTGGCAGGAGGGGGCGATCCTTCCCAAATAAATTGTCATAGTCACTGTTGTGTTTAAAAATCAAAAAATTATAGGCTGGAGATATAAGTTTGTGGTAGAGCTCACACTTAGCATTCATAAGCCCAGAGTTCAGAGTCTCCAGCATCCCTCAGAAAAAAAAAAAGAAGGAATTTAGGAATTAACTATTCCTGAATAGAGTGCATCTGTTAATGGACAATATAGGCAGTCTTTTTTGGTTGTTTTTGTGCTGTTTCTTCTTCTTCTTCTTTTCTTACCTATTTATTTACTTATATGGAACAAGCTCCAGAATTGATTGTTCAGATTTTTTTGTTTAAGTATAAAATGTTGTGTGTGGTGTGCAGCTATGCACAGATGTGTTTTTTGAGGTATTTGGAGTTTTTCTGGTTTTTTAAGATATGATTTTTCTGTGTATCCCTGGCTGTCCTGGACTCACTCTATAGACCAGGCTGGACTGGAGCTCAAGAGATCTGCCTGCCTCTGCCTCCCAAGCGCTGGAATTAAAGGTGTGCGCTACCACTCGCTGCTGCAGATGTGTTTGTTAATCTACAGAGTATCTCTGTGAGGGTGTATAAGATGTAAGCGATAGTGTCTGGGCTAAGAAACAGATAGGTGAGGGAAAACAGGAGGAGCCTGGATAGCCTTGTTCTTGTACCTTGATAATTTTACACTGTATGCATGTATCATCTATTCAGAAATTCCTTAACTTCAAAGCATCATGTGTGTCACACTCTTACTGGACCACAGTGCTTCATAAAACCTGCAAATGACAATATCTGAGATTAAACCATACCTCAGGCAAGCTTTTCCTTTGGTGTGTTAGGTTGGCCGCCTTGAAAATGCAATTGGCTGGTACCATAGCCACCCTGGTTACGGCTGCTGGCTCTCTGGGATTGACGTTAGCACACAGATGCTCAACCAGCAGTTCCAGGAACCGTTCGTAGCAGTGGTGGTAAGTTTTTGTTTTTTTTTTGTTTTTTTGTTTTTTTTTTTTTAAGAAACATGTCTTTGCTTTAGCAAAGGACCCTGTTTTGATTCCTGTTACCGACATGGAGGTTCATAACCATCTGTAACTCCAGGTCCAGAGTATCTGATGTGCTCCTCAGCAAGACATGCACTGAGGCAGTCATAAGTGGCAGTGCAAAGCGGGGGCTTGTGCATCCCGGGCTGGCCTTTACCTCCTTGTGTAACCAAGTTGAACTCCTGACCTCCTGTCCCTGTGTTCTAAGTGCTAGGATTATAAGTGTACACCAGCACATCTGTTTTCTCCTCTTTTTATTTTACATTGCTATTTTGTGTCTCTTTGTTTTTATGTGTTTGTCTCTGGAGCTGGGGGAGAGATATGCACATGCTATGACCATGTATAGAGGTGAGAAGACAACTTGCTGGGGTCAGTTCCTTCCTCCACCACATGGGTCTTAGGGATCAAACTCAGGCCCTCAGTCTCGGCAGCAAGCACTTCCACCCACAGGACCATCTTAGCAGCTCCGTTTTTGTTTGTTGTGTTTCGTTTTTGTTTATATGGTGTCTGGGCTCTAGCCTAGCATACGCTAGGTGAGCGAGAATTCTCTCTACCACTATATCCTCAGTCCTCCAGCTGTAGTAAATACTTCCAAAATTTTATCTGTTATGAGTGTTTGCATGTGTCTATGTGTACCTCACATGTGCCTAGTGCCAAGGAGGGTGTTGGATGCCCTATTAACTGGAGTTAGAGAATTGGAGACCACCATGTGGGTGCTGGGAACCAAACCCAGGTCTTTCTGCCAGAACAGCAAGTACTCTTTAACTGCTGAGCTATCCCTCCAACCCATATAAGTTTGGTTTTGGTTTTAGTTTTCTTTGGTTTGGTTTTGTAGTTGTTTTTGACACAGGGTCTCTCTATTGTGTAGCTCTGACTGTCCTAGAACTGGGTCTGTAGACCAGGCTGTCCTTGAACTCCTAGAGAGCCACCTGCTTCTGCCTCCCCAGTACTGAGATTAATGGCATATGCCACCCAGCTTGTTTTGTTTTGTTATAGGCAGTTCTTATTGAGTTCTTCAAGAAGATTTGCTAAAGAAAGAATACTGGAAAATTAAAACAGTGTAGTAAAGGATAAAGCTCTAGTGTCAGTCTCCCTAGGGAGTTCTTACACACACACACACACACACACACACACACACACACACACACACACACAACCTGCACCTCACACTGCACTCATGTGAGATGAAGGTAATTGATAGAACCCATGTCACCTTCTCAGCTCTTCCTTGGCAATTCAATCAGGATTGACAGAACTGAAGAAGCGGAAGTGGCTGGACCTGTCTTCTTTATGTCCAGAGTGCTTTAGATGTAATCTGGGTCTTTTTTTTTTTTTTTTTAAAGGAGGAAGCTAATAGCCTTTCATTTATTAAAGAGGGTAGGTAGGAGAGGGTAGCTTCTCAGGTTGTTTGTTATTTTAAAGACATGTTCTTGCCAAGTAGCATGCACAGTTTAAATAATACTAATTAAATATTCTTTGGTGATAGAGTAACTTAAGTCAGTTAACTGAAGTATTCCTGTTTCATTGAACTTTTCTAGTTGTTTTGATTATCCTTTTCAGATTGTTTGCTAGTTCATGTATGTGTGTGCAGTGCTATATTTACTTGTCTGCTTTGGGTTCCTGATGCTGACTCAGTGGAGCCAATGGTTTATGTCAACCAATATTAGGCATATATCTCTTGTAGATTGACCCAACCAGAACAATCTCTGCAGGAAAAGTGAATCTTGGCGCCTTTAGGACGTATCCAAAGGTAATTTGTATGGAGGGGCTGTGAGGGGCAGTCTCGGGTATCGGAGCCTCAAAATTACTTCCCTCTGAAGTACTGTGAATACAGATGTGTGTCACTACAGGGGTGGTGTGTGCTAATGAGCGCAGGCACTGAATAGTGTGCCGGTCGGAAGACAGCCTTGGCTGTGAGTCATTGCCTTCCACCTTGTTTGAGACAGGACCTTTTACTTTTCACTGTGTACAAGCTAACAGGTTTGAATAGCGGGCTTCTGTGGATTCTGTCCCCACCTCCCATCTGACTATAGACAGCTGGAAATGCAGATGTGCACCAACCAGCCCTGCTTTGTGCCGGTTTTGGGGTCCCAATTTAGCTCCTCACATTTATACACAAGTGTTTGGCTTTTTGTGTTTACTTCCCGGGTCTCAGGCAAGCACACTCTCCCTGAGCTATATATGAAACCTGTATGGTACTTATTAATGTAGAAGGATTTTCAGATACAAAATTTCAAACTGCTACAGTTCAAATCAAAAGATAGCACATTATGTTATATATTAATCATGCCAGACAAAGGGTTCTATTTATTAAGAAGCATTTGTGTGCCCCTGGCAATTTGATAAGTACTAGAGAAACAAGCTGAATCCATTTCCTTCCTTTAGTCAGCAATAGATATTATTAGCGTAGGTACACGGCACCTAAGAACAAGAGAAACGAAGCCATAAACCAAACCCGGCCTAGAGCAGCTAACAGCATTGGACTTGAGTAGGAGCAATGTGCTTTTCTTTCTTAGGCTTGTTGTTTGGTTTGGTTTTTAAGATAGAATCCCATTCTGTATAACCCAGGCTCACCTGGAGCTGGCTATGTGCTGCCCTCACAGTGGCTGCAGTCCTTTTGTCTCTGCCTCCCAAGTACTGAAATTAGCATTAACCTGTGTGAGCCACCAGGCCCAGCTGTTATTGATGCTTTTCTGTTTGTTTTTGTTAGGGCTACAAACCTCCAGATGAAGGACCTTCTGAGTACCAGACTATACCACTTAATAAAATAGAAGATTTTGGTGTGCACTGCAAACAGTGAGTAATTGACCAGTCGTCAGGGCCACAGTTGCAGCACAACAACAGAATGCTTGGCCATAACTCCCAAGGCCCTGGGTTCAACCCCAGCACCAAAACTCAGAAATCATTTAGTCCGAGACTTATTTCACACATGAGAAAGACTCAAACAAAATGCATTTCATAATATATAGTACCTTTGAAATAGTAGTTAAAAAAAAACAAATTTAGGATAATGTTTCTCTTTTACTTATATTTATTCCTCAATTATTAATCTAGCTCATTGTCTTTCAGATAACCATAAACATTTTTTCATTGCACAGGATATTTAGTCCATAACAAAATTAATAGTTGAAACATATACGCAAGTACAGTTGACAGTAACATGTTTGCTGCCCTTAACATACACAATTTTAGTATGGCGAGATGGCTCAGTGAATAAAGGTCTCTTGATGCCAAGGCTGACAGCCTAAATTCACTCTTGTATAAGTACCAAACACACTCACCTGATTGTGCCACTGGAGCATCTGACAACCTAAGCTCAATCCCCAAAAATGTATGAGGGGAAATTAAGAATTAATTCCTGCCAGTTGCTCCCTGACTTCCACATGGTACATTCATCCATGTGGTGGTATTCATACACAGACAATAAATAAATATACGTTTTTATTTTGTTTTGGCCTTTGGCTTTTTCAAGCAGGGTGTCTCTGTGTAGCCTTGGCTGTCCTGGACTCACTCTGTAGACCAGGCTGGCCTCGAACTCACAGAGATCCACCTGCCTCTGCCTACCTGAGTACTGGGATAAGGTTTGTGCTATCGATGCCTGAAGAGGTCACCAGATCTCACTATAGATGGTTGTGAGCCACCATGTAGTGGCTAGGAATTGAACTCAGGACCTCTAGAAGAGTAGCCATTGCTCTTGACCTCTGAGCCATCTCTCTAGCTCCTGATTTCAACTTTTTATTCCTCACTGCTGAACCTTGGTCCAGAGCCACATTGTGCCCATGTGACAAAATATTCCACTCAGCCCCAGGGAAATGGCCTCAGAGTCTGAGCCGTTTTTTCTTCCTGTCTGCCTGCTCCGTGGGCTTTCTTTCTGGGTCTCCATCCTCCCGTTTCTCTGAACACCCAATTGTACTGCCACAGCCAGATCTCTAAAACTCTCCTCTCACTATATCACTGCTCTGCACAAACACCTTCCAGGAGTCCCAAGAAACCAGAGGGTTTCTTGTTTAATGTACTAGCTTTTAACAAAATAAGTGTTTTACACAAACAAGACCACAGCACAGCTTCCTGGCTTTTCCTCACATCATTCTGCTCTCACTAATTGCCCAGCCAAACTGATGTGCTTTTCTCCTCTATGTGTGTGTGCACGCCATGGCACAGGTGTAGAGAGGAACAACAGGACAACTTTGGTGGAGTCTGTTCTTTTTCTGCCTTTATGTTTTAATTGGGTCCCAGGGCTCGAACTCAGATCTCCAGGCTTTGCCTGGGCCACCTCACCAGCACATTAAAGACTTTGAAAAGTGTTACCTTGGGGCTTCTCAGGCAGTTCTAGCTCCAAAATGACCAATTGAGTTCTTCTACTCTTTTTTTCAAGACAGACTTTCTCTGAAACAGCTCCGGCCATCCTGGAACTCACTCATAGACAAAGCTGGCCTCAAACACAGAGAGATATGCCTGCCTCTGCCTCCCAGGTGCTGGAATTAAAGGCACGTGCCACCACCACCCGGCTGAGTTCTTCTACTCTCAAATCCTTTTTTATTTTAAGATTTATTTCTTTCATTTATTGCATACAAGTGCTTTATCTGCCAAAGAGGGCATCAGATTACATTATGGATGGTTCTGAGCCACCATGTGGTTGCTGGGAATTGAACTCAGGACCTCTGGAAGAGAAGATGGTGTTCTTAAACACTGAGCCATCTCTCCAGCCCAAGTTCTACTCTTAAGAGAACTTGTTATCTCTAGTATAGGGGCAAGTGGCTGGTTTGTATATATATTGTAGCACCAGTCACTACTAGTGAGCATATTTTATTGTATTTAACTTTGGTCTGAATGATGAGTTTCTCAGTGAGAAATTTTCTTGTGCTTCCTTATATCCACTGGTTTATGGAACCCACTAAGATATTTAAATATCATGGTCATGCACACCTTTAATCGCAGCACTTGAGAGGCAGAGGTAGGGGGATCTCTGTATGATCGAGGGCAGCCTGGCCTACAAAGCAAGCCCAGGCTAGCCAGGACTGTATATCAAGACCCTGTTTTTCAATAATAATAATAATAGTAGTAGTAATAATAATAATGATGATAATAATAATAAATGTTCAGACATGTATCTAAATATCCCTTGAGTCTCTGTGATTATTGAACTACCTTTTCAAAGCAGTAGAAAGGCACCTTAGGAACTAGTTGAGGTATGCTTTTCAAAAACCACAAGGGCCTAACACAGAAGGAAGGAGTGGGAGCTCTGTGTCATTTCTAGTGGTTTCACAAAGGCTGAGCCTAGAGGGCAGCTCACTGAGCTCAGCCTCTTCTCTAGAATTGATAAGCTCAGTAACACAGATATACACGTGTCGTTTAGGAGTTCCTTCTGCTACTAGCTCCTTGGAAATTTGGAAGCACTACAAAAGGAAAAACAGATTTATAAAACAAGTAAAGTTAGACAGATTTAGAGCCATACTACCTGAAGACAGAGGAAATATATAAATTTGCTTAAGTGTAGCCAAGACTTGTATCCAATGTAGCAGTACATTCACTTCACTTGTCAAATGTGTGCTCTTGTTTTGTAGATATTATGCCTTAGAAGTCTCATATTTCAAATCCTCTTTGGATCGTAAACTGCTTGAGCTTTTGTGGAATAAATACTGGGTGAATACCCTGAGTTCCTCTAGCTTGCTTACTGTAAGTACTGTGCTTGTTCCATTTGTATTTTGTTTTGTTTTGTTTTGTTTTTGAGATAGCCTTACTCTGAAGCCCAAGCTGGACTCAAACTCAGGTCAACTCAAACACAAGAAGATCAAAGGACAGCCCAGCAGTGTTTTATGTGGGTCCCAGGGATCAAACTTAGGTGCTTAGGCTTAGCAGCAAGCTCCTTTACACACAGAGCCACCTTAACAGTCCCTGGTTTCAGGTGCTTGGTTGTTGGGATCACAGGCAAGTGACATTATACCTGACTAATAAGAATTTTAGCCAAGCTACTAACGCTGTTTAATAATTGAAATTCCTTTCACAGTAAGGCACATCAAGGCCAAACTAGACGAGGATGCTAGGCAATCCAAATGGGATAAGGTCTCCTTGTGCCTTAAAGAGATAAATAGAGGAAAAAACAAAATACCGTTTTTGTTGCCTCAGATAGCAAGTAGGTCTCTGACATGTGACACTCTAGGTCAGTGGTTCTCAGCCTGTAGATTGCAACCCCCACAGGGGCCACACATGAGACACCCTGCGTGTCAGATATTTACAGCATGACTCATAACAGTAGCAGTGCTGCAGCATGAAAGGGCAATGAAAGAAGTTTTGGTTGGACGTCATCACAGCATGTGGAACTATATTAAAGGGTTAAAGTAGTAGGGAGGTTGAGAACCACTGCTCTAGTTAAAACTAACAGGGTACCAAACGAAGGGCAGACACTGTGGGTCAGTCAGTCGAGCAGCAGAGCTTTCCTTAGCACACTTAGGTTCTCATGCAAGTGCAGTTATGAAGTCACAGCCTTCTTTACAGGCTTCATGTGAACACAGATGGCAGCTTTCACTTCCCATCTCATGGTGTTCGGAAGACAAGACCAACCCTGGGAAGCAGAGCCAGGAAGATCTCTGAGTTCAAAGCCCGCTAGGACTAACTACATAGTGAGGCCCTGTCTCAAAAACAAACGTGTGTGTGTGTGTGTGTGTGTGTGTGTTTGTGTGTGTTTGTACACATACAGAACATGTACAGAACATGTGGGTGGTGCATCTGTAGTTCCAGCTACTCAGAACAGTAAGGCCAACTTGGGCAAGACTCTGTCAAAACAACTATGAAGGGCTGAGAGTACAACTGTATGGAGTGCTTGCTTGCTTCATATGTACATGGTCCCTGAAGGCAGTCTTAACCCTGTTTTTTGTTTTTTGTTTTTTGTTTTTAATGGTAACCTTCTGTGGTAAAATGACAACATACTGTTTTCTCCACAGAATGCTGACTATACCACTGGCCAGGTGTTTGACTTGTCTGAAAAGTTAGAGCAGTCAGAAGCCCAACTGGGACGTGGGAGTTTCATGTTGGGTTTAGAAACACATGACCGGAAGTCAGAAGACAAACTTGCCAAAGCTACTAGAGACAGGTAAGAATCCGTGTGCGGGGTTCTGCCCCGACTCTCTCTCTCTCTCTTAGAACTTGAAGATGGTAGATTCTGATTCCTTGTGGTACAGCTTACAATGATGCCTGACATTATCTGCTGAGCCCTTTTAAGAAGTCACATGTAAATTCTCAGTTCATAGTTTGAAATCCTAGAGGACATTACACAAAACAGAAAGCTCAAGGCAGAGACCTAGGACTAGCATAGAAAGTGCCAAGTCACCCTCCCTAGGCTCAGCCACATGGTGTACAAGGAAAGTGGTCTCTTACTAGATCTTTTCTTTGGAGGGAAAGGCTTACAAAGGCGTGCTTACCCTTTTCTTCAACTCAATATTTTCTGAAGAATTAAATTAAGATTAATTTGCCAATTTTCAGATTCCAGAGTATCATGGGAGAGATTCTTTCTCTTAAGTCTTTGTGCTATAAGTATTCTTTCTACAGTATTTTATTATCGCATATTTTACTTCCTAAGTATTTCCTTGGGATGTGGTCTCTGATAACTTAGATGATAATGTGGCTCTCTGACACATATACTATAAAGGGTTGCAACGACTAATAACTTTACTCCACAAAAACTTGAGTTTTAATGTGATACAAGCAAAAGGAAGAGAGAACATTTGGACAGCTAAAAGCTGACTCATTGGTGTCTGTTTTGACATAGGGCTTTGGGGATTCTTTCTTCAGCCACTAGCCCATTTCCATTTTGGGGAGTGTTTTTTGTTTTGTTTTGTTTTTCCTTTTTTCATACTCTTTCTGTTTCTCTTCCCTGCCAAACTTGAAAAACATGACTTTCCCTCGATCTCTTCCAAGATTTCTACCTGTCATATCTTTTTCCCCTAAACTCTAATACAATTGCCTTTGAGCATGAATAAATAAAAAATAAAATAAAAATAAATTTTAAAAAGATGGTTCCCATAGGAAGAAAGGGACGGGGGAAGGTGAACTTTATCTTGGCGACTTATGGTAGAAATACCTCATCCTGGTGGTGAGATGGAGCTCAGTGGCTGAACTCTGACCTATTGTGCACAGGCTCTGCCTTCACCCTAGCACCACAAACCAATTCAAGAAACATCTTGTATGCTTCCAGCAGGTAGAATGGCCCAGCTGTGTCCATCTGGCCTGCCTGTCTAAAATTCATACTGTTACCTACTTTTATTTTCTCAGTGCTGGGCATAGCATCAGGACACATGGATTTGTTTCTTTGTTTTGGCTTTTGTTTGTTTTATTTTATGGTTTAGAAGGGGAGTTTTGCTTTGTTTTTGTCAATTCATTTAGGACTTTGCTTGTTTATATGTTTTGTTGTTTTCTTTTTCCTCACAGGATTTCTCAATTTTATTTAAAAAAAATAAGTAGGGAGGTCAAAGACAGTAATAGAAATAGACAATTTCCTCTTGAGAATTACTTTAATAAAAAGTTAACTCTTCTCAATATTGGAGTTTTGTCAATTTTTTTTGTTTTTTTTTTTTTTTTTTTTTTAATCATTTCTGGAATCTCCATCCACTGACATGACTATCAACTCTGTAGGATGTTTAGTTATTTTCAAGAACCATAGAATCCTTTAAAATTGCTTAAATTATTCTAAGGAGTAACATTTTAAAAACACACAACACACGTCAGTGTAAAATAATGTTATACATGTGGTATGTGCATGGGAGTGTGTAGGTGTGCATGTGTGTGGACCGGCTTGTGCCTGTGTGTGTGTGCATTTGCCCATGTGTGTGAGTTGTTTTGCACGCATGTGGAGTTCAGAGGACAGCTTGTATGTAGAATCTGTTCTCTCCTTCTACCACGTGGATTTTGAGGATCTAACTCAAGTCGTCAGGCTTATTAGCAAGAGCCTTTACCCATCTGAGCCATCTTGCCAGCCCCAGAAATAATACATTTTTATATAATACTGGAATTAGTGTGTCACTATTGAACATTGCTAAAATGTATTCCATAATGAATGTAGTTTTAGTTGCCTTCAAAAACAGAATTTTTCCCAGAGCCAGAGCAGCAAAATTAACTTATGAATTATATTAAGGTATACAGTTATTCCTTTTTATAGAGTCTCTAGTCAGTAATGAAAAAAACATATAACATGCAAAGCAGAATGTTTAAAAGTCAAGGGAAAAATCGGTGGGATTTGAAGAATATGAATAGAACCAAGTCCTTCTTGGACGTAGAGGGTGAGCATGCGGGGAACGGTGTGATGTTTGAAGCAGCCTTCAGTTGGTAACATTGTATTATGTGTTTCTTCTCTCCAGCTGTAAAACTACCATAGAAGCCATCCATGGATTGATGTCTCAGGTTATTAAGGATAAACTGTTTAATCAAATTAACGTCGCTTAGCTACCACTGAGTACTTTTTCCTGGAAGCTGGTATGTGGAAGGGAAAAAAGCTCAAGTAACACTTTTAACCCAGTTACCAAGATTCCGATTAGAAGACTAAGGTGCTGTGCAGTGTCCTGAGTGTTAGCACTGTAATAAAGTATCACACGAACTTGTCCTTCTGTGGTTTTGTGGGCAGGGTTGCCTTTGGTGCTCTTGCTTATGTGAGGAAAAGGCTTACTAGACCTGTGTGTGTTTCTAGTCTTGCCTATCAAAGTCATCAGAGAATCTCAGCGTTTAGTCACACAATGCTCATAAACTTTTCAGTTTTTCTTGTACCTTCTCTTTGACAAATTATTAGTAAAAATATAATTTAACTTAAAAAATAACATTAATAAAATAGGATCTTACTACAGAGCCCTGACTAGCCTGAGTCTCGGTGTGTAGCACAGGTTACAAACCCACAGCAGTCCCCTGCTCAGCCTCTCAGATGCTGGGATCACAGACACATGCCACCGCTCCTCATTGTCATTTTCACATTCCTATGAGCAACACCAAAGCCTATCCTGTTTTCTTTTCCTGAAAACCCTGCACAAAACCCAAGTCCAAGTGGGTCAAAGACCTCAACATTAAACTGGAGACACTGAATCTAATAGAAGAGAAAGTTAGGAAGAGCCTAGAACTCACTGGCCCAGGAGACACCTTCCTGACAGAACACCAATAGCTCAGGCTCTAAGATCAACAATAAATGAGACCTCGTGAAACTGAAAGCTTCTGTAAGGCAAAGGACACTGTCAACAGAACAAAATGGCAGCCTACAGACTGGGAAAAGATCTTCACCAACCCTATATTCGACAAAGGGCTGATATCCAAAATATATAAAGAACTCAAGAAATTAAACACCAACAAACCAAATAACCCAATTAGAGCATGCACGGGCCAGATCTAGACCCCCCTACACATATGTAGCACATGTGCAGCTTGGTCATCATGTGGGTCTCATGACAATTAGAGTCGGGGGCTGTCTATGACTCTTGCCTGTCTTTGAGTCCCTTTCCTATAGCTGGGCTGCCTTGTCTGGTAAGTGCAACTTGATGTACCAGGGATGATTGGTACCCCTGTTGGGGGAGGCTTCCCTTATGGGGGGTAGGTGGTGTGAGGGTGGAACTGGAAGGAAAGCGGGGGCTGAAATCGGGATGTAAAGTGAGTAAATTAATGGGGAAAAAAATTATAAGGAACCCTTTAGAGGCCAGTGAGATAGCTCAGTGGGTAAAAAAGGCTCCTTCCAGAGGTCTGGCTCCCCGAGAGAGCTTAGTGGAACCACACGAAGGAGTGCAGAAGAACCCTGACACCATGCCCAAGGCAACTCATTAAAGGGTCAAATTGGGCTTAATGGTTTGAGAGGGTCCATCGCAGCAGGGTTTTTGTATCCTTTTACGTAAAATACACTCTTTTCTCACATCTGATTTTTTAAAAAAAAAAAAAGCTTATAATCAAGTATAAGATTTTTTTTTCAATCACATTGAAGTTAGACACAGCAAACAGAAGGAAAAGATTCCAAGAGAAGGCACAAGAATCACAAACACACACGCCGCAGTCCCATAAAAACACTAAACTGGAAGTCATAAAATATATATAGATGACCTGGTGTTGACCTGTGCATGCTGCCTCAGTCTATGAGTTCATGTGATCTGTGCTCAGTTAATTTAGAAGACCTTGTTCTGGGGTCCTACGTCCTCTCTGGTTCCCCTACTCTTGCCTCAATTCTGAGGACAGGGATTTGATGGCAACTTGCCATTTAGAACTATGTGTTCCAAGGTCCCTCTCTACATAATGTCTGACTCTGGGTCTCTGTATTTGTTCCATCTGCTGCAGGACGAAGTTTCTTTGGTTATGGCTGAGCAAGGAACTGATCTATAATACTAGAATAGCATTAGGAGCCATTTTTATCACTGCATTTTTTTGGACCGGTAGTGCTTGGTTTTACCATAAGTGCCTGGACTATCTAGTCTCTGGTTCTTGGTAACCTGAGCAATATTGGGTATAGATTCCATCTTGTGGAGTAGGCCTGAAGTCAAATCAGATACTGGTTACTCCCACAAGCTTTGTGCCACCGTTGCACTAGCATATCTTGCAGGCAGGACACCACTGTAGACCAGAGGGCTTATGGCTGGCTTTGTGTTTCTCTTGGTAGCATGCAGAGTACATTCCTGAACCAAAGACACTAGGATAGTGGTGAAGGCTCTGTCGGCACCACCTTTCCTTCTCCATGTTCAGTTACTTCTGCAGGTGTTGTGCTATGCAATGGGCCTTGCTGTCAGAGAGCAACCTATTGTCTTAACAACTCCCTGGGTTGTTCAGGGGATTCCCGACCTCTTTGGCCAGTTCAATTACTGGTACTGGTACTGGAATACTCAATACTGGTACTGGAAGATTCGTTTACTGACAAGAGCCAGCCAGTAGGGACTCCATTATTTGACATTTCATTTAGATTGCATATATATAATGTCTCTTAATTTTAGCTGTCTCTCTCCATATTCCCTCCCTCAACCCCCCCCCCCCCTTACCCCTACTTGGCCCTCCTATTCCAGCCCTTCCCCCCACACACACACTCATAGTGACAATTCTGGATTTTTTCTTTAAAAAGCACAAAAATGTTATGTTTTTCTTTTAATCCCAAGTGTGTGGCTATGGACTACTTTGGACTGTGTGCAGCAGCTGACTATGGCTTGCTTCCTCTCTAGCAGAGGCATGGTTTTGGCAGCTCCAGATAGTTTCGGTGATTGTGGGACTGACATCTAGAGTTCTGAGAACTTGTCAGAGGGTATATAAATGTTAGGGCCTGGAGAGGTGTGGTCGGTGGTTGTTCGTCATTTGGGGTAGGGTGGTTGCAGTTAGTTAATAGTGGTACTCAAAAAAGAAACAAAATGAAAGAAATTAAATTTAAGAATCAACCCCCCCCCTCTCTCTCTCTCACACACTCTCTCTCTCTCTCCTCTCTCCTCTCTCCTCTCTCCTTTCTTCTCTCTCTCCCTCCCTCCCTCTCCCTCCCTTTCTCCCCTATCTAGTGGTAGAGGGTAAAACCAAGGGAATAAAAGGTGGAAAAAAAAAGAACCCACAAAGCAGCAAAAGACTAGTTACATCCCCTAATCTATAATTGTCTATTCTATTTCCCTTTTCTAATGAGATCTCTCTAGTCCCTCTAGTGCCTTACTCTGTACCTATCCTCTGTGCTTCTACTGATTGCAGAGAGCTTATATCTTGGCCTACAAGTGGGAGGCAGAGAGCAAGAGGGAGAAAGACATGAAAATTGGCACCAGTCTTTGGAAATCTCAAAGTCTCTTGCCCACCAGTGCCATACCTCCTTCAACAAGGTCACATCTCCACATCTCCTAATCCTTCCCAAATGGAACCAAGAATTGAATCCTATGATCCTATAGGAGCCATTCTCATCCAAACCACCAAGGACTACACATATACTGTGGCACTCATGCTCTTACACACACACACGTAAAAAAGTAAAATGTAAAACTGAGCACACAAGTGTTCTGGTGCCCTTAGCGGTGAGGCAGTGTTTGATTAACTTAGTTTCCAAAACACTTATTATCCACACACCTCCTCAGTTCTGTTTTGTTTTTTGGATTTTGTTTGTTTGAGTTTTGGGGTTTTGTTTGTTTGTGTTGTTGTTGTTGTTGTTGTTTTGAGACAGGGTTTCTCTATATAGTTTTCACTGTCCTGGAACTCACTCTGTAGACCAGGCTGTCCTCAACCTCACAGGGATCTGCCTGCCTCTGCTTCCCAAGTGCTGGGATGAAAGGTGTGTGCCACCACACCTTTTTCCCTGCATGTAACACCTACAGGCCAGAAGAGACACCAGATTTCATTCTAGATGGCTGTTAGCCATCATGTGGTTGCTGGGAATTGAACTCAGGACCTTTGGAAAAGCAGCAGTACTCTTAACCTCTGAGCCATCTCTCCAGCCCCCAGGTTTTTTTGTTTTGTTTTGTTTTGTTTTGCTTTCTTTGTTGTTGTTTTTTTTAAACAATGCCTTGAAGTAGATGGAACTTCATGGCTTAGCCTCACCTCCAATTTTATTTATTTTTATTTATTTATTTACTTGGTTTTTTGAGACAGGGTTTCTCTGTTTAGGGCTGGCAGTCCTGGAACTCATTGTACTCCAGGCTGGCCTCCAACTCAGAGAGCCACCTGCCTCTGTCTCCCAACTGCCCAGATTAAAGGTGTGCCCCACCATGCCATTTCTCGACACCATGTTATGTCATTAAAAATTTTGTACAGCAAAAATGTGTATTTAGTAACACAATTTCAGCCACGTGGGTACCACGTTGTCACCCTGCTAAGAACACTGACAAGTTAGTTGAGGTTTCTCAGATGTAATGAATAAAGATTTTGACACAAGATCCAATTAGATGACTCATCAAATAAAGGGGTTTACTGTTACAATTTCTGACTTGAGTTCGAGCCCCTGGACCACACACGGTAGATGGAGGGAGCCCATTCCTGAGTGATGCCTTCTTACCTATGCATGTGTGAACATGCTCGTAGGCATGTGCACACAAACGCAGATTCACACACACACACATCTTGACTTGTGCATGTACACACACAACGTACATAAACTTTCTTTTAACATTTGATACAAGAGAACAAGGAATTGAAGTTACCGTGACTCAAAGATAACTATCACAAGGTTCCTCTCATGTACATATAATTACATGTATGACTAACTATATATAGAGACATGAATTATGGTATGAAAGTTAAGAGGGACTTTTTGGAAAGGGGAAGGAGCTACAAGAGAGTAAGGAGTGAGCATGGTCAACATGCATCATACACTCAATGAAATTCTTCAGTGTACAATAACTACATACTAATAAGATACTTTTAAATCCACTTACATGCCAAGACTTAGGAACAGTTTTGACATTTAGCTTTCCATGGCCACCTAATAGAAAATGTCTATGCTGAAAGAACCACAAGGAAGTTTTCAGTAATAACTTTACTAGACTTTTTTTTTTTTTTTTTTTTTAGAAATCTCGGTAATAAATATACCTTGGCGGTAACAAAAAGAAAACAAAAAATAACTTGTTTAAATAAAAAGTGTGTTTGCTTCACTAAATTCCAGAGGGCAGAGCCTATTTGGTTTTAGATATTGTGCATTAGACTTCCTGGCAGAGTTCTTAGCTCAGCCCTCCACATGTTGACCTAAACCTCAAACTAATTTCCCCCAAACTGGCTGGCTATGTATGGTACCACTTCGGGGTGGAAGAGCCATTCCTTGGAATCGAAATAAGTTGCTGACTTCACTCTGATTGGCATAGCCTGGGTCATGACCCCATACCTAGAACTATATACAACAGGTTACCCCTAAACCTGGGAGGGGTCAGAAACCAAAACTGCATGATTACACACACTAGATGCCACAGAGATAGCCATGTTTTGAAGCCTATCCTTAAAGCTTTCTGCTATTTGTTTGTTTTTAAAAGATTATTGTATATACAGTGCTCTGCCTGCATGTACATCTGCACACCAGAAGAGGGCACCAGATCTTATTATAGATGGCTGTGAGCCACCATATGGTTGCTAGGAATTCAACTCAGTCCTTTTGGAAGAGCAGGCAGTACTCTTAACCTGTGAGCCATCTCTCCAATCCCCGCTTTCTGTTTATTTGTAGGGTGAGTTGAATTTTGGTTGGTTGGTTGGTTGGTTGGTTGGTTGGTATTTGTCTTTGTTTTTTGAGATAGGCTCTTGCTATGTAGCCCAGGTTATTCTAAAACTCACACCTGCGTCAGCCACGGAAGTGCTGCAATTACCAATATGTGCCATCATAGCCACATGTGTAAGGTTTTATTTTTTCCTATCTGTAGGTTTCAACGTGTTTTCATGATTACATTTCTTACATAAGCGTTCCAACTTATAAAAGCTTTTAGAAATCCAGACTCAATTTGCAAGCATTCTTCATAAACTAAGCCATGAGATGGAAGTTTTCACTGTTTCCTGCCAAGTATTGTCTTACAGCCATGAACTGTTCAAGAACTGAAAGAGCCATTTTTCCTAAGTGGGGTCTGGTTCTTGTACAGCGTCACAGTTTTCAGAGATAATTTCTCTAACTCTTTAGTGATAATACACAGGAAATGTCAATCTTCACAAAAACTTAATCCCAATGTCCAAGTAATAAAATGAGCCAGAGCAGAACAGGAACGGGCCAGGGAGAGAAGCCAGTGGACAGGGAGTTGGGGGCTGGAGCCAGCAGGAGCCCGGCGGGATCTCAGGGTCAGGGCCTTTTCAATTCCAGCTTGTTTTAAAGGCTGAAGGTCCAACTTCCAAACCAAGGACAAACATACACGCACACAAGTGGCTTGTGTGTGTGTGCGCGTGCGTAGCTAAGAGTTTTTGGCACTTGGAACTATTTTCACGTGACACTGTCCTCTGATGTTTCTTCATTAACAACAGCACACCACACAAGCTGGTGAAATGAGCGCTACCCACAGGAACAAACGAGCTATTAAGAGAAAAAGTTTATGTGCCTCCTTGTTTCTGATTTCAAAAAAAAGAATCCCCAGGACCAAATGTCCCTCACTGCTGCTGAGAGATATGAACACTGTTGGCAAAGATTAGTGTGGCTCCCTGGTATTCAGGACTTCAAGAAAAGTACTGTATGGCACACTAGAATAATAAACAGTGGAACAGCCACTTAAAAATAAACAAAGTATATAAGTAACTTTACATCAGTCAGAGACACTGTATAGAAATCAGAGGGCTGCATGTTTGGGGCTCAACATTTCCAGAATAGTTCTGCGGGTGACGAGGCACAGGCGCACAAGTCAGGCATTCGGGAAAGGTTCGTTTATATGCCTGCGTCTGCACTGTATCCATTGTGTAGCTGAATAAACGTCACTGAACAGGAGCTGTTGAGTTTGCAAGGTCTTGCCTGCGTTTCTGGAATGTTTTCATTACAGCCTAAGACATGTATTGGTGAGAAAGATGGCTGTTTGTTTTGATTTGAAGACAGGAACATTTACTACACAGAATGATGGCTCTTGTTTTTTTTCTCATCCTTGGGATGTAAGTAACAGATAATCATTCAAGTTATGATGAAGTGACTGTCATTCACGGTTTAATAATTGGTATGTCTATATTACAAAATAATGGTTAGGAAATTGGAAATCCAGTTTGGCATTCTCTCATTTTTGGCCTATTTTCATTAAGTTCCATCAGCAAATAGATGTGCCTTCTTATGGACCACAGTGCTAGTTTAAGGGCTCCAGGTAACTTCTGAGTGGCTCCCTCCAGAAGTCCCTAAGGTTACTACACCTTTGTCCAAATATTAGCAAATACAGCATCCATCTTTGTAAACAGAAACATAGAGTCTTATTTTAGAAAACAAATATGGAATTTGGGCCAACTTTTACCAGACTGGCATATTTAAATTTTGATCACAGAAATCAGATTATTTAATTAAAAAAAAAAAAAAAAAAAAAAAAAAAAGAGCCACGCAGTGGAGGCGCATGCCTTTAATCCCAGCCCTCAGGAGGCAGAGGCAGGTGGATCTATGAGTTTCAGGACAGCCTGCTCTACAGAGCAAGTTTCAGGACAGCCAAAGCTAAACAATGAAACCCTGTCTTGAAAACCCAAAAATAAATATAAATAAATAAGTAAATAAAACCAAGAACCCTGTTATTTAGATCAAATTTGGGAGGAAACAGTTAAAATCATAGCGTGTTAACTAACACCAGTGATTAATTGCTTTTTCAACATGTGGATTATCTTGGTGCCAAAAACTGCGGAACTATTGTCTAATAAATCGGAGAGTCCCTGATGTCAGCATCCGTATTTTCTTTGGATTACACTAAGCAATTACGCTATACTTTCTAATGACTGAGTAACATGGTATTGTGCCTTGGGGCATATTTTGATGAACTACAGTTGTACTTTCAAAATCTGAAAGGCATATGCATAAAGAAGTATATTGTATATAGGGAGTTTTATGTTGGATCTTAGAGGAGTGCCAATATCTGTCATGAAACCCTGTATATGCCTGCCATTGACAGTGCACCTATTTATTAAGTAGTTGACATAAACTCACCTCCAAGTAAATGTCGAATTTCTGGTTCCCTTTTGCCCTTTTGACTGGCTACTCCATAAGTCCTGCTCACGTTCAGTTCAATGTGTCCTTTAAACAGATATGTATGTTATCTTTATTTTTTTTACTTTACCCTTTATGAAATTCATCTATCACTTCTTGCATGATTTTTTTTAGCACAACTGAGGTAATATGTTTCTGGACTTATGACAACATAAAATTTGGCTATAAAGTTACTTTGTGGGTTTATGTATGAGGACACACAACCTAATGTAACTACAGGCATCTGGAATGCTCTGCAGATTCAGAGAAGTTAACTTGATACACAAATGATGTTGGAACTACAGAGAACACAGAACAAGTACTTTGATTTTATGTGTATGAGTGTTTATATGCCTACGTGTATCATGTGTGTGTCAGGTGCCCACACACCAGAAGATGACAACAGGTCCCTTGAGTCTGGAGTTACAAAGTGTTTTGAGTCACCATGTGCTTGCTGGACAAAAACAAACAAACAAACAAAAAGCATGTTCTCTGCAACGACAGCAAGTGTGTTTAATTTCTGGGCCATCTCTTCAGCCCTACTAAGAACCACTTTTTGGTTTCTTTTGCTTTTGTTTTCAAAGACAGGTAGTTTCTCTGTGTAGCCTCAGCTGTCCTGGAATTGATTTGTAGACCAGGCTGGCCTCGAACTCACAGAGATCCACCTGCTTCTGCCTCCCTGAGTGCTGGGATTACAGGCTTGCACCACCATGCCTGGCTAAGAACCACTTTTTAAGGGAAATATTTTCAAGCTAAATATTAGCTTTCAGTGTAAGCCAAGTATAGTAGCACATGCCTACAATCCCAACACTAGAGAGATGAAAGCACAAGGATTAAGAGTTCAAAACCAGCTTGCCTACATAGTGAATGAGGCACACACACACACAAAGTGAGGGGGACATACAACATACATAGTGAATGAGGCACACATACCCCCAAAGTGGCGGGGGCGGGGGACATACAACAATAAAAATGGCAGGGATGTGGCCCAGTTGGTAAGGTGCACATAAAGCCATGGGTTGCATCCCCATACCTTATAATCTGGATGTGGCCAAATATACCTGTAACCCCAACAAGAGAATCAGAAGTTTAAGGTCATTCTTAACTACATGGAGAATTTGTGGTCAGCCTGGGGTACATGAGGCCCTATATTTTAAAAAAAATTTTTTTAGAGACAGCATCCCCAGACAGGCAGAAGACACCCAAGCACCTCTACAATGAACAAATATATGATGGCGAGGTGGGAAAGATAGAAAAACAGAGCTACGTGTGCTCTCGGGAGAGGTAGAACTGGAGACATGATGGTGATGGAAATCATCAGAGGACGTATTGGTGTCAGTGGTCCATGCTGCTGCCCCAGGCTGAGATGAAGCCTGACATCCCTGTGGACATGCAGTCTATGCTGCTGCCCTATGCATTAGTGATGCCCTCGGGTTTTGCTGCCTCAGGAGCCATGCTAATGCGAATGGCGGGTGTAACCACCTGAGACCATGTTGAGGCCCATAATCTGTCCTGATATGGCCAAGGGCCATGTTGATGTTGACAGCTGGTGTTACCACCAAGGCCCCTGCAGATGCTGGAGGTTAGGACTGTGGCCTGAAGCCAAGCTAATGTCCCTGGGCTCAGGACAGCTGGCCCTATCCCTCCCTGCCCACAGCACTGCGGCACAGGTGATGAACATACAGTTAGAGAAAGACTCTGCCCTTTGTGGGGCTGGCCCCTAGGAATCTGACCATGTCCCAGTGAACATACGAATCACACAAAATGGACTTAGGGTTTTTTTGGGGGGGGAGGTGGAGGGCGGTCGGAGATGGGAAAACTGGGAGGTGAGTGCAATCAGGAAGCATGATGTGAGATTCCCACCTAATCAATAAAAGTAATTAAAAGAAAAAATAGACAGCACAGAAGTTAAAACTCACTAAGAACTATTCGCATGGCACTTCATCAACACTTTTAGTTGTCTCAAAAATCTAAAAATAATAAGTGCCTAGCCTATTTCACTAAAGAGAAAAGCTGCGTTGAATATAGGAATTTAGAGTAAGTTAAAATGAAATTGTTGGGGAATGGTATGATGTATTTTGATGCTAATTAATAAAAAGCCATCCCACCTGGGCAGGGCAGAGGAGCTAGAGGTGTGGCTAAGGTTCCAGAAAGAGGAGAGAGAGGAATCCTGGGAAGAAGAAGAGAGACTGTCACGAAGAAGAAGGAAAAAGATCGGAGGAGGAGAAGGCTGCCATGGGTTAGATGGAGAAGAAACACATGCCAGGCGTGGATGGGGAATTTGGCCCAGATAAAGAACATTAACAAGTATTTGGGATTATGGATGGGAGGTAGCTTGATAGAAATTGGTAGAAACAGATGGCATAGGATTGAGGCAAGTATCACATACCTGCCCCACTATGGGAAGTAGTTTAGAGGATTAATGTCTGTCCTGCCCCAGGTTAACTAAGCCTATTTTAAAATATAACAAGTGTCTGTCTTAATTGATTGCTAGCCAGGCCTACGGATAATACCGATACTTTTTAAAAAAGATTTATTTATTTATTATTATGTATACAGTGCTCTGCCTGCATGTACACCTTTAGGCCAGAAGAGGGCATCAGATCACATCATAGATGGTTGTGAGCCACCATGTGGTTGCTGGGAATTGAACTCATGACCTCTGGACGAGCAGCCAGTGCTCTTAACCACTCAGCCATCTCTCCAGCCCAATACCGATAATTTTAAAACAATATGAAATATTTTTTTAATTTTCAGGGCATCATTAGAGTGCTGAGGACATCATCAGTAATTATTCATTACATAAATACCACACTGTAAAAAAACATTACCGCCTATCAGGACGCTGAGTTTCAACTTATAATAAAGTGGCGCTATCTTTCTCCCCTCCCCTCCTTCTTTCCCTCCCCGCAACTCTCCAGATTTTAAATACAATATTTGTTTTTCCTCTGACAGAGGGGAAGCTTATCTTTTCCTTTATGAGGTTAAAAATAGCTAGACACCAAAACTGTCTTTCTACCTGAGCCTAGACCCAGAGCTCTAAGCCCAGACACTTGGAAGGCTAGCCTCAAATTATCAAGCCTGACTCTTGATTTTCTTTAAGCATGTAAAGAGTTCAGAAAATCACTCAGTGGCAGAACACTTGCTTAATGTGTACAAGGCCCTAGGTTTATCCCAATATCAAGTAAATAAAATTCAGATTGCTCTTTGTGGCCTAAGGGCCCTCAAGATCTGCTTCCTGTTTGCGCTCAGTCTGTTCTCGCAGTTGTGTCTTCGGTGTCTTTCCTTCCCCCTCCCCTCATACTGGCTGCTCCTGAGACTCAAAATTTTTGTTTTTGGTTTTTTTGTTTTTGGTTTTGTTTTTGTTTTTTGTCTTTTGTTTTTTAGAGACAGGATTTCTCTGTGTAGCCTTGGCTGTCCTAGACTCCCTTTGTAGACCAGGCTGGCTTCGAGCACGCAGCGATCTGCCTGCCTTTGTCTCCTGAGTGCTGGGATTAAAAGCGTACGCAAGACTCAAAATATTGACTCCCTGTTCCTTGGAGTTTTTGCTCAGAATTCTGGTTCCTAATCATGTTTGTCATTATTAATTTTTTGTTTGCCTTCAGCAACATGTTTCAAAATGAGACTTTTTTCACACACTATCATTGTGCTGCACTCTGACCTCCCTGGGCTCCCTTTCCCCCACTGGGCTCCCTCCTCCCAACGACTACACCAGGAACACACCCCATGCATCCACACCTGCTTCCCACACATGCACAGGGCTTGACTCAGCCTGAAACTGTCCTGCTCACAGGTTTGTTTCCTAGCCTTCTGCCTCTCTTCATAGAATGCAGTCACCGTGGAGGGGAGGATCCGACCTAACTCACTCTTCTATCCTCTGAATGGTGCTCACATAGCAGATAAATATTTGCTCATTGGAAAAACAAAACACTAGGCATTTTCAATTTTTAAAAAAAGAAACAAAGGTATAAAGTGTTCTTAGGATGAAACTGAGTATATTTATCTCTTTTGTGGAACTGTGACTTTTGTCACACCGTAAAATCATTATAAAATGATGTTGTCTCCCAAAACTTTATAGGAGTAAAAACATTTTTGAGTAAAAGATTACTATAAAATATGCAAAAGGATTCACACTAATACAAAAAAAAAAACACCAGTGATTTTCAAAATCAAGCTTGGTAGAATGTAACTCTTTTGAAGAAAACAGACCAAAAAAACAAGAACACAGCAATACAACAGCAGTGCACAGGAACATAGCTTCACTTCAACCACTGCTTTAGGGACCAAGTGTGGAGAAAGCACATTATGTTGCTGAGTTTCAGGGTTAGCTTCCAAGTGAGTACACTTGTATTGGCCTGAGAAACCCAAGGAATGCTTTGCATCTCTACTGAAGGCAAAGTTCTCATCTCTGGCATAAAAGGCTGTTTTCAGGATTTTGGTTTTGTGTTTTGGTTTCCTTTTGTTTTGTTTTCAAGACAGGGTTTCTCTGTGTAGTCCTGGCTGTCCTGGAACTCACTTTGTAGACCAGGCTGGCCTCAAACTCACAGAGATCCAACTGCCTCTTCCTCCTGAGTGCTGGGATTACAGGCATGAGCCACCATGCCCGGCTGTTTTCAGTTCTTAAAACACAAGCAAAAGTCTGTTCTGAAACTTGACCTAAAGTTACTCTTATTTTATAAACTTAACCTTTTTTTAAAATTATGAATCCCTTTTCTTTACTATAAAACTCACAAATGCATCTTTTATTGATGACACTGATTTTGAGATGAGACCCTTTATTATAGCCACATCTCGTACTATTAAATAAATGTTTGTTACTGCTTGACCCAGGGTGAGAGGGAACCAGCCTAGAAAACAATCTAGTATATTAAGCATAACAGACCTTCAGAAAATCTTTATCAACTCAAATTAGTAGAACTTTAAAAAAGCAGAATGTGGCCAGGCAGTGATGGCTCGCTCCTGAGTGCTGGGAGCCACTCCTCAGTGCTAGAGCCACTCCTGAGTGCTGGAGCCACTCCTCAGCACTGGAGCCACTCCTCAGTGCTAGAGCCACTCCTCAGTGCTGGAGCCACTCCTCAGTGCTGGAGCCACTCCTCAGTGCTGGAGCCACTCCTCAGTGCTGGAGCCACTCCTCAGCACTGGAGCCACTCCTCAGTGCTGGAGCCACTCCTGAGTTCTGGAGCCACTCCTCAGTGCTAGAGCCACTCCTCAGTGCTGGAGCCACTCCTGAGTTCTGGAGCCACTCCTCAGTGCTAGAGCCACTCCTGAGTGCTGGAGCCACTCCTCAGCACTGGAGCCACTCCTCAGTGCTGGAGCCACTCCTGAGTTCTGGAGCCACTCCTCAGTGCTGGAGCCACTACTGAGTTCTAGAGCCACTCCTGAGTTCTGGGAGCCACTCCTGGGTGCTGGAGCCACTCCTGAGTTCTGGTAGCCACTCCTGAGTGCTGGAGCCACTCAGGAGGCAGAGGCAGGTGGATCTCTGTGAGTTTGAGGCCAGCCTGGTCTACAGAGTGAGTTACAGGACAATCAAGGCTACATGGAGTACACAGAAAGACCTTGTCTCAGGGAAAACAAAATGCAGAGCATGACCAAGTCATTCTGAGGTAAAGTGGATGTGATTTGGTAACTGCATCTGACGGAGGTGCTAAACTGTGAGCCTGGCGGGAAGTTGTCAGAGCTGCTGGGTGACATAGGGTGGACTCAGGGCAAGAGAGATGCTTGAAGAAGCATAACACATTTGTGTTAGGAAGGAAGAGTTGCAGCTTTGAGAAACTGGATTGTCAGTGCCTCTACAACATGCATGCCTAGGTGGGCTGACAGTTTAGAAGTCAATTGGACGCATAGGTCAGAAGCAGAGTAAAAATACTGTGCAGTAAAAAATATATATTTTTTATATATTGACCTATGTATTCATTGTTTATAGATTGTATTATATAATAACAACATAAAGGTCCAATGGTTAAGAGCACCGGCTACTCTTCCAGAGGTCCCAAGTTCAATTCCAAGCAACTACCTAGTGACTCACAACCATCTATAATGGAATCTAATTTCCTCTTCTGATGTGTTTGAAAATGAAGCACTCAGGCTGGAGAGATGGCTCAGAGGTTAAGAGCACTGTCTTGCTCTTCTAGAGGTCCTCAGTTCAATTCCCAACAACCACATTATAGCTCATAACCATCTATAATGAGATCTGGTGCCCTCTTCTGGTGACTAGGTGTACACTCAGGAAAAAAAAAAAAAACAAAAGAAAATAGAAAATAGAGCACTCGTATACATAAAATAAATGTTTTAAAAAATAAAAATGACATAAGTTGTAAATCAGTTACAAAGTCAAGTTCTTTATAAATCAGTTGTTACTGTGCATAATGCCAAAAGAAGGCACTTGGCTTCTGCAGAGACTCTCAAATACATGATCATCTTGGGGGTTACAGAAATCAAAAATAGAAACTGTATCCTCCATAGCCAAAAGAAACTCTGTAGTCTCCAGCTTCTGTCACTGGGAAATCTTTTGTTTAAAGTAAGCTACCACCTCCTGTAATTAGTTGCATTTCTCTTCTCTAAACATGCACTCACAATGCCCTGTATGGTGAGACTCAAAACCCAACTCTCCAGTTATACTTTCTCTCCCTAAAAGCATTTTCATTTCCAAATCACCCCCAAAACCTAGTGAATTAAATCAACACATTTTTATTTTTTAATTTTTTAAAGATTTATTTGTTAATTTATTTATTTAATGTATGAGTGCTTTATTTGCATGTATACCTGTGTGCCAGAAGAGGGCGTCAGACCACATTATAGATAGTTACGAGCCACCATGTGGTTGCTGAGAATTGAACTCAGGGTCTCTGGAAAAGCAGGCGGTGCTCTCACCCACTGAGCCATATCTCTAGTCCCACATTTTCCATTGTAAAGATCTCATGAACTAGAAATCCTGGTCCTTGGCTTCAGGGTCTTTTACAAGACTATATTCATGTGTTTGCCAGAGGTGAAGTTCAACTGGGTCAATGCCTTTTTCTCATTGGCCCAAACATCTCACATTTTCACAAGCTATCAGCTGGTGTCTTTCCTCAGGTCCTTCCTTGTCAATGGGTCTTTCCAAATTATAGCTTGCTTTACCAAAGAGTACAACTCACAAATGCTGTGAGGAATCAGCTACAGAAGCCACAGTCTGTTGTAACATAGCCCTGGCTTAATAATGACTTAGTTTTGTTTTGTTTTTTTTTTAACATTTGTTTATTTATTATTATGTATACATTGCTCTGCCCACATATCTACCTGCAGGCCAGAAGAGGGCATCAGATCCCATGATAGATGGTTTTGAGCCACCATGTGGTGGCTGGGAATTGAACTCAGGACCTCTGAAAAAACAGAGGTCCTCTTAACCTCTGAGCCATCTCCCAAGACCAACAATGAGTTTTTATAAGGGATATTTTACTAAAACATCTCTCACTGCACAGAGTACAAACCAAACATTCCCAGTTCCCCCTACAGTCTTCCCCCCCCCCCCCCCCGCACCCCCTGAGACAGGGTTTCTCTGTGTAGCCTTGGCTGTCCTGGACTTGCTTTGTAGACCAGGCTGTCCTGGAACTCACAGCGATCCACCTGCCTCTGCTTCCCAAGTGCTGGGATTAAAGGTGTGCACCACCACTGCCCGGCTCCCCCCCCCCCCCCCCACTCTTTGTCATTCTTTCTCTAGTACTATATCTTTTTCCTAACACTTGGGATGTTAGGGTAATTAACATCTCCCCTGACTTCTCCCCTCTCTTTCTCCTAAATGACCTCTATTAAATGACTCAGTGGCTACAGGTATTTGCCACCAAGCCTGTTCACTTGAGTTTGATCCCCCAACTTCCTCAATCTGTCCTCTGACCTCCAGTGTGTATGTACATATGCGCACATAATAAGTAAATGCAAAAACATTGTTTAAAGATATGTCCCAGGTTCATGTATTTTCACTCAATTTGTCTTCAGCTAAACTGGGCCAAGACTGTCTAAGCAAACGAACTTGAATAAAACAACACTGTGGTGAATGAAGGCCCCTCTGCCCCCATCCACTTCTTCCTAAGCTACTCCTATGGTGGGAGGGGAGCTGGCTTTGAAGTCAGTATAGCAAGAGTAAGTTCTCCGTGCCTGCTGCTGCACTGGGTATAACCCCAACAGTCTTCTTTTCTCTTTCTAGAACCAGGAAATTTCTTGTCTGGAAAAAAAAAAAAAAAGATGACTAAACTGTCCTGTGGGCTCTAAGCTTCCTGCTAAGGAAGTGGCAATGACAACCTTACCACAACTGGCACTGGCCATTTTCCCAGTGTGCACTGTCCTTTAAATTCAGTCTCCTTACCCCACTACATCTCCAGTGACTCCTTGCCACTGTGAATAATGGTTCCTTGTGTTAGTGTCTTCCTTATTCTTGTCTTTCATTTAGGTTATTCATTTTTACAAACATTTATCAAATAGGTACTAGTTTATATAGCACTTGCTACCCACTGGCAATGGTGAGGTTAAAAAAAATGTTTGTTCTCAACTTGTTTGTTTGTTTGGGGAGACATGAGTAACACAGATCCTTATTATGCTAAAGAATTTCATACTAGGGCTGGAGAGATAGCTCAGCCCTTAAAGGCTAAGCTCACAACCAAAAACATAAGAACTTTGTATTAGTTGTTGAGGAAAATAGAAAAATAACAAGATACAACATTAAGGCTTTCTGAAAGTTATTGTTTGTTTGCTTGCTTTTTGTTTTTAGTCTTTATGAGCCAGGGTCTCTCTGTGTATCTTGGGCTATCCTGGGCTCGCTTTGTAGACCAGGCTGGCCTCAAACTCACTGAGTGATCCACCTGCTTCTACCTCTCCAGTGCTGGGATCACAGGTTGGTGCCACTGAGCCCCGCTGGCTTTCTGAGAGTTTGCACTGATGAAAGTGAGATAAAGGGGGAATAAGAACGCAGGATGGAGGCCACACCGTGGTGACATGTCTTTAATCCCAGCACTTGGGAGGCAGAGGTAAGTAGTTCTCTGCATTCGAGACCAGCCTGGTTCAACAGAGCTAGTTCCAGGGCAGACTGGAAGGGCTACACAGAGAAACCCTGTCTCAAAAGACAAAAACAAACAAAAGAGGGAAGAAAACCCCGTGCTATTGCTTCCCCCAAAATCTGGAGAGTGAAACAGAGCATAACCAAGGTTCCTGACCTGAAGATGGCAGGCGGCTAGCTGTAAGGAGAGTCATGACAAATGGCCTTGAATATCACTCTAAATTTGGGGGTTTTATCCTTAAAAATGGTGGAATGCTGGCTGTACCTTCAGGCTATTGCTTTTTTGGTTCTATTACTAGGGCAGGTGTGGTTACTGAACACTAAAATAAACAAAGACGATAGGAAGGGAAATGCTAGCCTGCAAATTTGTTCTTTCCAAGCTAGCTGGCCTTTTCTCAAGACCACCGGTGCACAACGTCAACTCTCCTGCTGTCCGGTGTCACAAACAAGCAGACTTGTGTTAACCACCGGGCTAGCCCTGCCCTCTTCGTGGAAGTCGCGAGTCGCGAGACTTCCCCCTGCCGGGCGTTTCGGAGCATTTGGTCGCCTGGCAACCGTCCGCGGCTTTGGAGGAGCCTGGCTCAAGGACACTGACCAAACCAGTTACATACTGGACTGGACCCGGGAGCGGTGAGACGCCCCTGAAACCCTAGCCAGGAACACTCCCTGAGCGCGGACTTTTAACTCAGGTTAAAATGCAGGTCCCTCGGCCCTGTCCCTAAACATCTAGAATCCCAGACACAATCTGGAAGATTAGTTTGGACCAGCAGGCAAGGCTGGAAGCTCTCAAGAGGCCCGAGGCTGGGCGGAGGGGGTGAGGGATCAGGACCCAGGCTTTTAGAAGTTCTGAGGGCTGAAGCCCCACTTAATGAATCTGGAAGCCACTGGGCTCAACGGCTCCCTAAGAGGGAAAGTAGGTAGAAACCAAACCCCAAAACTGTCTGTCCTACCCAGCAGGCAAGAGCCTGGGGGTGAGCCAGCCCAGGGTCCATCAAGATGGATTCCCAGAGCACCCTGAAGCAGCCCTAAGCAATTCCCTCTTCTAGGAAGATGCTTTCTAGCAATTGAGCCGAAATAATAGGTATCTAGTGGGCGATATTATGGGAAACGATTTCTTTCAGAGAAAACCAAGGACACCTCCACAAATGTTGACCTTAGTTTTTATTATAATGTCCTAAGATATATACAAATTCAACTACTAAATTCAGTTTAAGCCCCTGGGGCTTATTATTTCTCTAAAACAATGAAACTACAATACCAGTAAAGTTTGAGTGTGCTGTCTTAATAAAATGAATGGTGGTGTTTTGACAAAACAATTTTCATGAACTGATGCCAAACAGTTGATTATTTAATATGTTATGTTGTGGGTTGGTGAGAGTCCCTCCCTTTCTGTACTCAAGCCCTTGGAAATTCTTCCTATAGTTTATTGATTATATTCATTGGCCATCTCTTGATTTAAAAATATTTTTACGTTTGTTTCTTTTCCAAACAGTCTCATGTAGCCCAGGCTACCCTAACACTCACTTGGAGCCAAAGCTACCCTTGAACCTCCTCCTCCTACCTCTAAAGTTTGGTGTTATGAGTGTGTCACCAGCTCAGCTGCCTCCTTTCTTTTCACATCTGATTAATTTCGAGAGGCACCAACTTTAGACACAGAATTCATTTGTGGTGGTGAAAGAATTAAGAACATGCCACTCTGAAATATGCTGCTCTGGCACACTATTTTAAAGACACTAGAATTCACAGGAGGTGTGAGATCAGTGAGTGACCTGCCAGCCTGCCTGCTTCCTTGTGAAAAGCCTTTTCCTATTCAAGAAGGAAAAAGAATTATTCTTACCACCAAGTCAACTATAAAATCAAGACAGCCAGGCATGGTGGCGCTCCAGAAGCAGAGGCAGGCAGATCACAGTGAGTTCGAGGCCAGCCTAGTCTACAAAGGGAGTTCAGAATAGCCAAAGCTACACAGAGAACCCTGTCTCTTGAGGGGAAAAAAAAGAAATAATAAAAACAAAACAGCCCCGTTTTTATACTAACCCTTATCTTCACTTTTGTCAACTCCTCTAGTCCAAACCCTTTCACATTTCACACCCTGGGAGACCTTTTCCAATCCAGTATAGAAGTACGTATCTTGAGCTTTATGAAGACTCACAGATCATTAAAAATATAGTGCAATTTCTAACAGAATCCTGAAATCGATTTTTGATGCAACATAAGAAAGTAGTTTTAAATATTTATATAGAAGAATTAATGATCAAGAATAACCAAAGTGATCTGGGCGTGATGGCACACACCTGTAATCCCAGCACTCTGGAGGCAGAGGCAGGCAGATCTCTGTGAGTTTGAGGCCAGCCTGGTCTACAAAGTAAATCCAGAACAGTCAAGGCTACACTGAGATACTCTGTCTTGAAACACATACACACACACACACACACACACACACACACACACACACACACACACACACACGTTTTTTGAAGCAAAGTTTCATGTATTCCAGACTGGCCTAAAATTCAATGGAGCTGTGGCTGGCCTTGAGCTCCTGGTTTCTCCTGCATCCACTTCACAGACATTAGGCTTATTAGCCATTGCGTTAAGCTTAGGTCTATTTTTAGTGACATTATGAAAAACAATTTCAAATTTTGTTATAAAGTAATAAAAAATATAAGCAAAGTTCAAAACTCTATGTAGTAGAAATAAAGGATGTCCTTTTGTCCTGAAGGTTCTGCATTTTACATTCTGAAAACTAACGAGCAATCTGCACCTTCAGATTTGTTTATTATGAGTAATTTATATTGTCTGATAATGGGTAATGTGCTTACTGTAAGGACACTTACTTACCATGTATCAAATTCACTTTTCCTTCTAAGCACTGAACTCACATCCCTAGAATATTATGTAAATTGAAATGGTTGTTTGGTAAAATTTCAGATACAGTGAAATAATTAATAATGCATTCTAACATTGGACTTTTGATTACCCTTTTAGTTCAAAAATATAAAGC
The DNA here is from genome assembly GCF_903995435.1 of Acomys russatus. Taxonomy (NCBI): domain Eukaryota; kingdom Metazoa; phylum Chordata; class Mammalia; order Rodentia; family Muridae; genus Acomys; species Acomys russatus. The sequence goes on from NC_067138.1 coordinate 23,127,086, forward strand.
ACGATTTGGGAATCAAGGAATATTTGTCAGTTAAATGTCTGTATTTTTAGGATGACAGGAAAAACATTTATGGATAACATATAGTAACTTATATAAAGTAATATTCTATTTGACAGCATGTGCCCTGTTCACTAGTCCGGGTGCTTTCAGGGCCGAAGGGCGAAGTTAGATGCGCATCTGACTAAACAGCAATGGAGTCATAATGATGACAGTAGCAAATACCTTGGGCCGCCGTCAGACACTGCCCAGAACATCCAGGCACAGCTAACCTTCTGATAGTGCAACATGGCCTGTCACCTACAAAGTTCACACTTGAGAACAACACAGTCAGATTACAAAAGAATATAAAATAAAAAAGAAATGACACTGTTTGAAGTAAGTTTGCCCTTTTGGGCAGCTCCACATTCATAGCTCCCCTGGGAGCACGCAGGCCAGGCTGCAGGCCACAGGTGGACATCCAGCATGCCTTTCCACACTGGCCTTTTGAACTAATAGCACTGTCTTTAGTTTACGTATCACCAGTGAAAGTCACGTATTTTAAAGTTTGTTTTTCATTTTTATTTTTTTAGTGTCATATAGTCTACACAATGTGTTTCGTTATATTTTCACAAACATACGTAATGTAGTTTGAGCACATCCACCCCCCTCGTCACCCTCTCACGTCTGTCTCCTCCCACTCCACTTTGCCCCTTTCTCTTTCCAGCTGGTCCCTCTTCTACTGTCTTGTCCAGTTAATTACAGGGCCATAAGTGAGAGATTATTTATAAGAGCGCGGGCATCACTGCAGTGGTTATGCCACTGGAAAAGAAAAGCCCCTCCCTCCTCCGGACACCATGAATTGCCTGTAAATCCTCAGGGGAGGTGGCAGCTGGTCTCTCTCTCTCACACACATACACACACATCACGCACGCACATGTGCACCACACAGGTCTGACTTTGCATTTATTTATTTTTGTGGCGCGAGGGATCAAATGCAGGTCCCCATCAATGCACCTCACCGCCTTAACTCTATTATACAAGATACTTCAAGACTGCTTTTTCAGTGCATTTTGAGGCTAATATTTGAACTGTGAGGTCTGCGTTTGGAAAAAACTGTGTTACATTGCCACTTTCTGGCATGGTGTACAATATGTAGGCCTGATCCATCGCAAGTGTTTTGTATCATCCTGTGTGTAACTCAGTTTTCACACTGCGTGAGTTCTGATTTGGAGAGACAGCGGCAGTTACTATGAACAGTGAGACACCTGGCTCCATTCTCAGCGGATACTTCAGCGAGCCTGGATTTACTCTCTGGGACTCCGAATTTCTCCACCTATGAATAAGAGCATTGGAGAGTTTTCCGTGGTGTCCTTTTTTAACTCAAAGGGGGAAAAAAATCATCATTTTAAAAGATGTTCACCTTAGGACACAGGATGCAGCTTGATGGTAAAGTGATGGCCTAGCATGTAATGACCCTGGATTCTATTGCAGCACTAGGAAAAAGAAAATGAAGAAGGGGAAGAAAAG